>NC_065530.1:52356588-52670723 GCF_020184175.1 Aphis gossypii | reverse complement strand
CACACCCCACCGAGTCTTGAGGGTATTTAAAACCACATTATACCACAAACACGCGGAAAACGACTTTTTAATTATTCGAGTATACCTACACCTATAAAATAATATATAATCGGACTTAAGCGTGAGTTATATTTTTTGGGAAAATAATATAAATGATAAATTGCAGGGACTGTGTACAAACTGTTTAGCACTCGACGAGAATTATATATTATATATATATATGATTGTCCCATAAGGATTGATAAGGACTTAGATAAAAGTTTGAAATGAGGGTTGTCACGGTCACAATGATAGTGTCACGTTTCACTAAAATCGATATATTTTTTAAGTGATACCGTGACTAAGGTCGTTGATTAATGTGATATACTCGTGAATATTATAAATTAAAAATAGAGTATATAAACTATACTTACTACAGTAATATCATAATATATACATATAATATAGATAACGCACGTATAACATAATATATATATGTTATGATGAAACGTTTATTCATGCATTATATAATATATATTAAATATTATATTTCAATAATTTTCTTGTTATTTATAGAGATAAAAACCATAATACAACTGTAAAATTTGAATAACTCACAAATAACAGTATGATTCCTATTTGTGTATGTAAAATTATATAATTAGTCATTATCGAAAAACTGTATAATAACTAATCTACATGCAATTATTTCTTCTCACAAACAATAACACAAATTCTATACAGGAATAATGTTGAATTTTTCTGTATCACTGTAAAGTATATTATTTGGATTATCATTTGTATGTGAGGCACATTCAAATCCTAATTTTTTCTAACTAAAAATAATATAGGTAACGTAGTGTGCACTGAAAATTGGTCATTGACACACAGACATATACATACAAATGTATCAAATGCTGTGTTATAGATTGATAACCCTACTTAGTCATAAAGGTTAATGGTTATTACGTCTATATTATTATCATAATTAGGTAAGTAATATTTAAAACAAATTATCTACAGAATTCAATATATTATAAAAATACTCAAATACACGTATGTAGGTAGGTACATAATATAATGATACTAGACGTATACCATTGATATATATTTTAAAAATTGTATTGTATTAGGTTGTAGAAGAAGTATTTTATTATAAATATATATATACCTATTATTCATATATATATATATATTTATATTATATTTATTTTTTCCATAAAATTGGAAACGATCGTTGAACCGCGTAGTTCTTTAGTATTGTACAGTTCACGTTCAACCACCAATAGTATTATGAATAATTTACATATATAATATGATCTAGGTATAATATTATGTATACAGGTACATGTATATAATGTATTCCAAAATATTAAAATTGGTCATAATTATAGCAGGTTAACTACCTAGAAAAACAACACACGAAAAAAATAATAAAAGGGTTTGTTCTAAATCTAGAATATATGTATACATGGTGAAAATGTAAAAGAAACAAAAACAAAAAAAACTACCGTAGGCCGAGTATGTTAACTTGAGATAAATTATCCCCACTAAATAGCTAGTTATAGTTATTATGGCATGCTTTTTCTTTATAATATATACATACATAAGTTAGGTGCGACGATGTAAGAGTTGTTTACAAATTTTATTACGAAATTATTATATTACACAGTAATTAATAAATTAATATTTCTTGTCCGTAAATTATATACGAGTACCTATAGGTAGTGCGTAGTGTTGGTACATTAACGTTTAAACTAAAATAATTGTTGTTCAAAAATAAACTACCAATGTATGTTTTTATAATAAGATTAATTAAATGTGTTGCTATTAATATGTAAAATAACTTATACATAATGTTATTTACGTTATGGTTAGTCAAATAATAACATATAGAAAACAAAAATTAAATGAAAATAATTTAACATTTGAATAATATATATTATTAATATTTATAGGTATAGGCATGAAAAATAATGCTATAATTAATTTTTAGTATGTGTAATTATTATTTATATATAATAATTATCATAACAATATTATAAACATAGGTAAGTATATAGGTAGTAGCTAGTAGGTACCTTATTAGTTGTTCTTGTTATCTAAAATTACGGTTTAATTTATTTTTACCTGGTTTAGGTATTACATATAATTATAGTATCAGTTTTTAACTGCAGGTAGGTAACTCAAGTTATACATTTTTTAAATGTATATATTTAATCATAAAAATAAAAAATGTAAACAATTCAAAACATGACGATGACATACAAACTCATTGTATAAGACTCTAAAGAATCAGTGTCAGACATGATTATCGATTATTGAACTTATATAAGGTTAACAAAAAAGGTGTTTCGAAGGATTAATCTATAAATCACATTTGCAGAAACAGCTAGGACCGATCACAAGAGGTATAGGCACGCTACTATATATATGAGGTGTAGGTACCTCCAAAAATGTCCACAAAAGAATATTCTCATTCCTTATTAAGCCTATTGTAAAAATAAGATAGGTATTAGTAAGCAGGCATATATATATATATAACAGATAATCTATAACATTTTAGGGTTTTTAAATATTTTTCTTGATCATAAAAAGATGAATAAGTTTTACCAGCAGTACTAGCATTATAGTTGAATTTTTTTTCTAAATGTCTAATCTCTTACAATATTTATTAACTTTATATATATATACGATGTTCCAATAATAATTGTCTCTGCCATTATTATTAATATAAATTCTTAATGTTTTTTTATGTATACATGATAAATTTTCTTTATCTCTTATTAAGACATCTAATGTACTTAAATATATAGTTTATAAACAAGTATTATACTATTAAAACTTGTTCCATTTATTTTAACTGCCAAAAATGGTTTACTGGTTTATCTTTTACAACAAAATACCGACTGTATCCACAAAGTTTTTCCATGATTTTTTTGAAATATGCTTTAATTCTTTTCCTACTTCTTATATATTTTTTGGTCAATTTCTTAAAATATAACACTATCCTACAGTCCTACAGAGAAACTTTCTAATTCGACAATCGTCTGAAAGTAGCAAAATCTAATCCTATAACTAATTGCATAACGTTATATGCTTTTATTAATGTTTTATTATTATCCAGAAGTCATAACAATACCACTGAATGTTATAATATTATTAATTTTTATAACAACGATGTAGGATTGTTTAAAATTATAACTACTTAGTACCTGTGTTTGCTTTTCTTTAAGTAATTATATTTAAGCACACGATAATATTTATAGAACAATACACTTATTATAATAATATATTAACTATAGGTATTAAATACTTTTAAAACATAAATCTTTACTTATTGTTCTTAAAAACTAATATTATATTTAATATTTATTATATAGACTTATTATTAGGTAGTGAGTGCCTAATATATAAGATATGTGTAAATACATGTGTATTGTACCTAACCTTATGTTACCAGGCGTTTATACCAGGTTGTATATATATATGTATACCAATAGCGCATATATCTATATATGTATTATATTTATTAATATATTATAAAGATACTTACTGTAGAATCGGTCTTTTTAACACTAACACTAACACACACACACATAGGTATATATAATATGTATCAGCGCATTACCCATAGGTAGGTATATGTAGTACACATCAAACTTACCGGATATGTTTGTAGCGCTACATTTGAAACGCGCTATACCGTAGTCGACCGACAAAACGTAGATAGATATCTATGTATACCTTCTACACCCGCGCATAGATAAACATATACCTAATATATAGTACCTAAGCAACCCTTTACACATGCACGTATAGCACAATTTCGCGACGTTTTACGCAAACACGAACGTAGAGGCGTATGTGAAAACGGCGGATACGAAACGGTCTTGCGGACAGTGCGAATGATGGACACGCAAAAATGAAACGTGAGCGACGGACGGACGGACGACGGACGGATCGCGGACGTACGCACGTGTCATCGTATACGTTGCAGCGTACAGCAGTACACGACGACGACGACGACGACGATCCCCGGCCCGGACGAAAAAATAATAAAATAATTTGTAACAGAGAATCGGAGGGCCCCGCCGTGTAATAACGATATACGTGTGTATAAAAGACCCGACGACGACGACGAAAGTCGTATTATACGGCCTTTTTTTTTTCCCCGTATACACTCGGTTTTTATGGCGACGAGGCTATAAAACCTCCGTCGCGGTGATCGCAGCCATGTTTGTACGCCGCGGCCGGGCTGCTCCGTTAAAATTTTTATAGCGTCACCGAGAGCGCGGTATAAACCACATCGCATGCCTCCACGACACGGTATAGGTACCTTATTTTTGTAGCGACCGTATTATACCATATACGTTTAGCATCATATAGGGCAACGGAATATACGTCAATTTTTATTTAAACGAAACCGATAATTTCGTGTAGGTACCTACGTAACTATTTTTTTTTTGTTTTTACTCTTAGTTTCTTTTTTGTTCTTCGCTTCGACGTGCGCTCGGTCGCCAGTGATGATCTCGTATCGTTCGGTAGACCGGCGCGCATTCTCGTCCGTTTGCCCGAAAGCGCGTGCAGTAGGAATGTTTGTCGTCGTCGTCGTCGTATCGGCCGACCGGTGGCGACGGCACACGACGACGACGACGAATGCGCGCCGCGGCCGTGTCGGTCTCCGGCGCCGACGGGTCGGCGGGGAATCGATCTCCGCGCGCGCCGTCACACACCGCGCCGACCGGCTAAGATGGCTTCCAGGCGCGCGCAATCCGGGAGGCGGGGCCCGCGATTGAGTTATTGGACGGGCGTCTGGGGCGGCCATGAATGCCTCGGCGGCGGCGACAAAAGGTTCCCCTCCGCGCGCCGCACGTCCCGCCCGACGTAGATCGGCCGAGCGACTCGACTGCTGCTGCAGCCGTCCGCGCGGAATTTCGTGTGGGTATTTTTTTCGTATTTTTTCATATTATTATATACATTTTTTTTTCTCCTAGTTTCTTTCGTTCGCTCGCCCGCCGGCCCCGAACGCTTTGTCCGAACGCAGCGCTCGGACGCGTCTATTGTCACGACGGCGAAAAATTCTTACGACGACAATATGATTTTTATATAATATAATACATATAGGTAGGTACTCGGAATTCGATTTTTCTGCGAAATTTTCGGCTCCGCTTGCGTTTGAAAACGTGACAAAAAAGAGCACGTCGAGTGGAAAATAATATAAAATAACCGATGACACCTATTTAAATCCGCGGGGAAAAAAGAAACCAACAGCTAACACTACTCGCGACATGTGTATTTACTATATTATATACGTTGAATATGATGCAAGTCATACATAAGAACCTTTACATTATAGATATAATATATAATAGCTTCATTATATAATAACAGATGCGTATAGTTTGGGCGATTTTCTTCTATCGATAATAAGTGTACGCGTGAAAAAACATAAATAGGTAGGTACTGTATTATTAATACAGTACCTACCTATATATAATATGAGTATATTCTATAAATTATTATTGTTGTTGTGTGTCGGTGGCGAATTTAAGTCCCGTGGCAATCAATAACGTTCTGCGATACGATAATGTTAACCTTAGTTTATATTTTTAATGCTATTCACAAAACGAATTCATTGAAGAAGTAAAATATATATGTACCTATGTGTACCTATAGGTATAGCGTATAATAATATATAACACGCTGAGAATGATTTATTTCAGACGTCTTATTATAAATTAAAATATGCATTGAAATTTCAAAGTGCAAGTTTAATGTATTATGTAAATAAATAGGTATATAGCTATATATAGATAACCATAAGAGTCTATAAGACCCAAGTTTATATATATAGGTATTATTATACTATCATAATGCATATAAATAATATTATACAACATTTATAATTACACATAACAATTTTATGTTTAACTAATAAACGCTTATAATAATTATACATGAATTATACAGTGCAAGTAAATATCTATAACTATACAATTATTAAAGTAGATATTTTATAAAAACTACAGTATTACATGTATACTGAGAGGATAGTTTATTATAACTGCGCTAATTATTTATACACGATATGACTACCTATATATACTTATCAAATCATATATTATACATAATTTATATACTTATATATTATATAGTGTATTAAAAATAGTATGTCTTAGTGTATCTTTTATGTAGCTACTTACAAATGGTTAAAGTGTTGAATAATTATCATACTATAGGTAAGAACATCAAGTTATTTACGATATTTACCTATTATACTATAATTATTATTGTATAAGTATATCGTTATACATAATATAGGATATATATACATAGACGGATATTATAGTAGATATAAATTATAAAATAACAGTTTCGTATAAATTAAATTAGTTATTATTAGGTACTTACTAGTTACTTCTTAATTACATATAAATTAATAAGTACCTTAATAGCTGGTATCTAAATCATAGTAATCTATCATTAGAAGTATTATCTGATGGATTTATAGGATTGTAAGCATACTGTATAGTATAGTATATAATATTATATATGTGTGTGAAAATGTATATAAACATCTGCGTGAGCCGTAATCCATTTTATTATTAGAAATTCCTAGTGTATCTATACATAGGTATATACACTCATGATATTACTATAAATACTATATAAAGATCATACTAAAAATATGTTGTCATTCAAAGTTAAGACTATTTAATTAGTACCCATCTATGATACATATACCTATGTATATATAGTACTTATACCTATACTCTGTAATAGTTAAGTCTAAATAATATGTTTTTACGCTATACCCAATCATGTATATATTAAATACCTCACAATTTTTAATTACAAAATTATGCCACAGGCACATGCATAAAAATATTATATCATATTTTAATATTATAAATATTATAATAGGCATTTTTTATACTTATATAGTTGTAAGGCGTATACCTATATAGTTGCAGCTGCACAAGTATGATATAATATATTATAATATGTATCTATATACAATATACATATGTATTCGATTATTATAATCAATTCCGTAAACATCAAACGATTTAAAAAAAAACCACGTCATAATATTACGATAAGTACCTATATAATATTATGCTAAAAATGTAGTTACTGCGTCTCATAAAACGCTAACAATAACGATATAACAATTTGGATTTGTATCACAATAAGAATAGGACTTATTATAGCATGTCAATTCCGTATCGAGTGTGTATAAATAAAATGTGAATATTATTTATATTATATATACCTATTATAATATGTGTGTACGACCAACCTCAACCCGCGTTAGACGTGCCGTAGGTCGTGACGATAACGTCGTATATAAACACATACAATAATAATAAAAATAATAATATATACCGAGACGTCGGCGAGCAATAAAATTGGACATAAAATTTTTTTTTATAGCCCCCGCCGTCATTAATGCGTAATAAAAATGACAAGTTTGTATAGCATACGCGCGCGCGCGGCAGCGCGTTATTTGACTATGGGCTGCGCTCGCGCCAGCTTGATCGACGCGAACTATATTATATCGTATTATTAAATTATTATTATAAACAAATAATGTACGTAGTTTAATATCGCCGACGGAGTGCGAGGTGAGTGCTTAAACGGTCCTCGTACTGAGTGGGGGGGTTCAGTGGTCGGGGGAACGTCGAGAAGTGGCAATTCGGCCCAGATAATAAAAACGTATTTTACGATTATTGCGCTACTCATTTCTTTTACACACACACACACACACACACATACTCGCTCGTGCATACAGAACTTCTTTTGTGTGTATATGTGTACTCGCACTATTCATTTATGTATACATACTTATAGACATTCACGCATTGCAGCGGCGCGTGTGTGTGTGTCGCAGACTGCTGCTACAGTGGGCCCATTCATACACTGAACGACTTGTGGATTTCGTATATTATTACCTATGTCAATTAAAACACTAATTTGTATATGTAGGTGCATATACGATATGACGATACATATTATATACATAGACTGTATTATACCGATAAGAGGGAGAAAAAACACTGTCAACGAGATTGACAACACGCGTGTATATTGTTTATAATTTATATACCTATAAAGTACACTTTAGGTCGTCGTAGGTCATTGTATACAAACAAGGCGCTTTTTTATGATTCTATAAACGTTTTATTGCATGTACTCCATCTTCATATAAACAGTAACGCCGAAAAAAAAACAAACGACTATAATATATAATATGTTATTGACGGGAAGCTGTGCGATATTGTACGGTCAAATCAAAGTAATTTATATTTCACTCGCGTTAAAAATATAATTGCGAAAAACAATCGAGTTTGATAGTGCTTCGCGAATAATAACTTATACAGGTATTAATACCTATCTTAAAATATAATGTAAGTATAGGTACCTATTATAATCCGCAGAAAGGAATCGTATTATCTTCTAAATTAAAGTTGGCGCAGAATATCATAAATAGTCATCAGATATTGATAGATTCCGTGTTGATAAACAAATGATAGTATTATTATTATGTATAAATTAAACTTTATTTTTACTACTGCAAATATGAAAAACCGTAAGCCATATAGATACAAGTATTTTACGATTTTACATACATTAAAAATAGGTACAATATATGGGTACCTAATCTATTCGTCTAAAGATGTAAAATAATATTCAATAATTATTCACTTTTAATAGCCGGCAGCATGTTTATAATGAAATGTAAAAGAATATGTTATACAGTACACTAAAAGTCTTGTACACGCTAAACGTGAGATAACATAATGTTAGTATTATTTATCACACGTGTGGCAGCTCGCTCGCGGTAAACAAAACGATGAGAAACACGTGAATACAATTTATAATGAAATATCTGATGAATATTGCGCATCTAAAATAATATCTACAGGAAATTATAATATTTTATGTACAGAAAACCCAGGTGGCGAGTAATGTTTTTTTCAGTAGTCTATGCGTATATAGCCACAATAATAAATTATAAAAATTATACGTGTATTTTTTAGTGTTTTTACACATATCACACGAACATTCTCACACCTACGTAGGTATAGTATGTACCTACTTCTATAAAATATAGAATATAATCTAAGATTCTAAGAATCTACGTAGTGCGTATGCTATATACAGCTAAAATACATAAACGATTTCTTAAACGATTATAATGTATACATATTGCATACACTATGTATAATATACATTTTCCATAGATACTAGATACATATATATCTATGTTGTAGTCAGTAAGCCATATGAAAAATTAGCTTTTTCGCAAAAAGACTAGGCTCTTTATAATGAGGTAGCCCATTTGCTAACTATTTATTATTTTTCCAAATAGCTTGCTGTTTTTCAGACTCATTACATACAGACTAACTACAGCAGTTAGACCTTTTAAGAACTACAATAATTGTATAACCAACCTAACTGCTGTTAGTTTGTATGCAACGGGCCTGAAAAACAGCAGGCTGTTTGGAAAAATTATAATTATAGTTCATAAACTGGCTACCCCGTTGCAAAGAGCCTATAGCCTAGTCTTATCGCCAAAAAATGATTTTCCATATGGCCTACGACATATATAATATAGTTACATACCTCAATTTATAGGTTATTACCGCGTGTTGACGATTTGTCTTCATATGTTCAGTAATATGTATAAGTAAACCACATGTATATGTTCATATAATATATCGCTTATGCATAAGAAAATATGTATGTATATATTATCGATTATAATGTGTATAATGTAAACTATTATAATCTGTCTATTATTGTGGAAAAAAAATAATAAAAAAATCACTTAAGCTTATATCTACATTGTACACTAACTTGTATCCACGTCTGAGGTCCGTTCTACGAGTGATTTTAGTTCGATACTGAAAAGGATGTAGTTCGTGTCATATTATTGTGTCTGCAGGGTGACCGAACAAAATTGAAACACGGGTGTGGCGGCGGCAGCAGTCCGGGTATGTACGTATACCTCTACCAATATTATGTATGTGCGGTCGAAAAATAATAAAACGAAATAAAATAAATGTACCGTTACGGTTTTTGTATGAATAACGCGCCGTTGCCGATGATATATGAACGGACCCGATCATAAATCAAAAGGTTCCGCCGAAGACGAATGCGGCCTCTCCGACCGCAAAGGCATTTACTCGCATATCTAGGTCGTCGGTGCCCATTGTCGTCCGCACGTCCAAACAAACGCAATGTTGTCTGTACACAAAGTGAACGACGCGGCACAAAACAGTGTTTGGGTTCAATATTTATATCATTTATAAGTCAAGTCGACCTATATATTATTATTGTTATTATATTTATATATATTTTATACCCTCCGCCGACCGGGCGGTGCGTGTAACAAATTGTTCAGAAAATTGCGGTCCGGACGACCATCGATTTCGAGACCCAAGCGAAGCTAAGTGTATGGGACGTTACGTCGACATATAATATGAACGTATAACACTATACCTATTATTATAGCTAACTTATATATATATATATATATAAATATAACATACGATCCCGGGTACAATCCTTCGATTTTATCACGCGTCTCTACCAGCGCCGGATAGAGAAGGTATCGGCCCACCGAGTTTTAGAATTTTAACCAGCCCTAAAAATGTTAGCGGCCCATTTTTCAATAATATAAAGTCATTAATTCATATTTGTATACATTTTTGAGCTGTTAAAAGTAACAGAGTTTGGGGTATTCAAATATTTTCGATTATATATTACCAAGTCGGTCTAAATTTTAAGCGGCCCACCGAGTTTAACTCGGTAACTCGCCGGGTCTATCCGGGCCTGGTCTCTACATACATATATAAGCAATCATTGTACATATTATATTGCAGTCGCACAATTACTCCTGACTGTGTAGTACCTATAAACGGGCGCACTGCTCTAGACTTTAGAGGATCGTCGAAACGAAAACGTTGTCCCGTCTGAACCATCAGAGATGCAATCAAACCTCCGCTGCACCAGCTAATAATATAACGTAAATATATACCTAAGTAATATAATATAATTATATAATATGTCCTCGGTAGTGATTATTGTTGAAAATTATCACATACTTGTTGCATAATAATTGTTTTGTTTTATTGAGATATAATCATATAGAAATGAGGTACTGTATAAGATATGCACGATACTCGAGGATTAATATAGTATCTTAGTATTTTTTATGCTTGTTGTATAATATATTAGTAAACAAACGAAAGTTTCAGGAAATATAGATTTACAAATTTTGTAAAGTCTTTGTTTGTAAACACTTTTTGTTTTAGAAAAATCCAAATTAAAAAATGAATTAATATAGCTAATCGAGAATAATTATAGTTTTGTACATAAATTAAAATACCTAACCAAATATTTACTTTACATATAATGCCTGTACGATTCTGTTGTTTTTTCCTTTTGAATAATTTATATAATATCTAATATTATTGATATTTTTATATATATATTTTAAATTCTAACCAAAACAATGGTGGTTTTTTTTTTGAATAATAATTGTTTAAAACTTCTTTTCGTTTGTACGTTTATGGAAAATAAATAGGTAATATTATGATAATTTACCAAGTGCTATAAACAATAATAATAATAATAATAATATAAGTATTATATTATTACATTACACATAAGTCTTTGGTATTAACTTCGACATCGCTTTCCTCGTACAACTTACAGCTGCAGGACTTTGACACGTATAAACCTATAATATCGATGGGCTCGAACAACTATTAATACATTTATATACATTGTGCGTAGTGTGTGCCACAGTTGCCGTACGTAAATCCGTATTATATATATATAGAACGTCTTGTGCGATCGTAAGATATATATTATTCAGAGACCTCTATATTATAATTGCTTTTCTCTCGTGTCTTTCGCCCCCCCCCCCCCCGCTCCCAGACGCGCCGAGTGCGAGTCAAATAAATCGTACGGGGCGAAATTATATATATCCACGGGGGTTATAGAGCGTGTGCTGCTGCCGCAGAAGGGCGCAGAACTGGCGGGGCGGCAGCAGAGCACACCACGTGCAGCAGCAGCAGCAGCAGTAGCTCTTCGCCACTCCTCGTCTCGATGCCATCGCACGCGTTTCTAATAATAGTGATATCGGCTATGTATATATATATTGTGTTCCGAGGGAAAAGCGCTCGTCTCGTATTATACGCGCACGCACACATTATATTATTATACTTGCTTCCGTACGCGGGAAACTTTCTTGGCGGCGCGAACGTTGAAACAACATCGTTACTCAGCCGGTGGCGGAAGTGGTGCGGTGGTGTGCGTGGGCTAGAGGAAGGGTGGAAGTGTAGGAAGAGGTTGATATAGGAAGACGTCTTCCCGAGGGTTCGCCTGCCGTCGGCCATATTTCTTTTTTAATCGCCCGAATAAATCGGGTTGCCGCCTCGAGAAAACTTATATATATATACAATAGTATATTCTCGCGGAGGCAGCTGCAGCGTCCGTCCAATGTATATATACATGCACAATATGTATACATATTATATTGTTGTAATGCAATAAATACTACATGACGTCCATAGTCATCATCGTTCTTATTCCGATACACGCATGCATGTTTATTCGCATATATATACATTCACAGTGCAGTTGTAGTATAATATTAAGTCGGTGTTATTTGAGTATATATCTATGTATACTGTACAATATGCATATATATCATACAATTCGACTATTTAAGAGTGGTTTGCATAAGATGTACATGCACCTAGCCTTTAGTCTTATAGACTATATAGAGTAATTAGACACGCGTATTGCTATACAAGCGATTATATGCATTTTAATTTGCATATTATGAAATGTCGTCGCGGAGGTATATTTGTGAGTGTTATAATTACTGGCGTTTATATAATATAATGTACACTATATAATAATCATACGCTTTACATATCATTATATGCGCACGCGACTATTGTAAAATAATAGCAAAACAGCATAGTTATATAATTATTATCTATTTATTTCATTGCTCTACTCCGCGAGAAGTCGGATATAAGGTGTTATTGCTCTGTAAACGGGTTGTTATTTGAAAAAAAAATTCATAAATATTTATACGTTATACAACACTATACACGAGGTCCATTTGGTCAGTTTAAATAATATCGTTGTTATTATAAATATTATATTGTATCGCATACACGCGAGTGCAGTGTACACATCACTCACGGGCACACCTCACCCCGTCTTATAAACGTATATGTATATGGTATACAGCCCCGACATTTACTATATATATATTATACTTACCACGATCGTGATGTATATTTATTCTACATGTAAATCGTCGTGTCGAGTATATATTTGTGAGTGCAGTCTCGGGCGTATAAACACATACGACGTGTAGATCGTGTATATATGCTTGCAGTATAAAATGTATGTATACGGATCAAACGAGGAAAGCGTTCACGTGATAAATTTTTCCAAATACCGCCGCGTATAGCCATAGTACACACATATTATACTTAAATACGCGCGCGTGTGTGTGTATATGTTTTACGGGCCACAGAACGTAATCTAACTGTCGCGATATCGACGCGTACAAGTTTTTCCAATTTCAGAGTCCATTATAATATATTATGCGTACGACATCGTAACGATATATTTATTGTTGTAATACTTATATCGATGTATTGCTATGATATCTCGGAGTTTTTTTCCTGATTTATATAGGGAACGATACTTTCATTACGTCGACTATATAATATATACGTTATACGTATATATAGTCTATAAATAAATGCGATTTATAAAATATATATGCTCTAGTAACCGCGCGGGGTATATAATATATTTTATATTATACGCAATGTTTTTGGGCAAGCAGTATAATAATAATAATATTATAATGTTAATTCAAAAGTCAAATAAAATCGTTTTACCGCTCGTATATTCAAATGGGGAACGATAAAAAAAAATGTTCGCAATGAGACGCAAAACGCGAACGAGAGTAAACATAATACGAGGACATTTGCAGTTTAAAACTACTTTAATTAACTTTTTTAATGTTGAATTAGTACGACACGGACCATTTGGAGTAGTTTTATTTACATAAAAAAAATATCTCTACATTTATTTTATTTTATTGTTTTTTAATCTGAATTGAACTCACTGATATCAGTATTTTTATTTTTTATTTTTTTTTAGATTAACAATGTTTTATATGAATACGACAAGGTTAGGGACCTACGTGTTTTCCTGCCGTTTTTCAGTCGGTACCTATAAAACTAATTTTTAAAAATGATCATTATTTTTTATTTTCGTTTATTAAAATCTATCTATCTACTACTTTTTAAAACCGTGAACCGACTATTTCTTCTAATATTAATTTCTACTTAGGCCGCGGTATTCTTATACGTTTTTACATATTAAAACTTTAAATATATCGCTGATGCATATACTATATTTTATTATTACAAAGTATGTGTCTGATTTATAAAAAAAAACACATGGCTGGTGCTCTCTAGCTACTTATGTTGGTACAATAACGTATATTTTAATAACGTGCAGGCACCTATTCAGAATATAATGTATCTAATACAATTTATACAATATTATGTTTTATGTTTGAGGCTAAAATTCCATGTAATTGTTATTCTCATGAAAACAATTATTACCTATTTTAAAAGACCGCTGTCAAGATTAATAAGCCTATAATTCGTTTAATTATAAACGTCAGTTGCGCAGTGTAACCGCGTGTTAGGCACATTATATAAATTATATCTAAAATGAAATCATTTCGGAACTACTACACGCAATACATCATGGACATTGGACACGGTTCGCGTATCGTATATAAATTATATATCATATAATTTATAGGGTGAATAATAGCGTGCTATGATTCCGTGTAAGTAATATTGTAACTTAACCTGATAGCTCGCATATTTTGTAGGAACTTGTAGGTTATAATCGATTTTATAACTATGTTTATGTGATAATATAGCGTATTCGCTATACCCACGTACTATACATATGTACCTACGCCGCGGATGCCTAAATCGAACGTTTTTTTTTTATTTCGTCAAAAATTTAATACTAAATAAGTCCAATATAATATACATAATATTATTATTAGATTATTATTGGGCACCTCCGATTGAAATACCCGAGCGTATCCGTCTGTTTAATATATTCTTCCAGGCGGCCCCTTATTTCCTGTGCATCTATCATTATACACGTGACTCCACGTACGTCGTACGCACATAATGCATACTGTTTATGATGTATATATACTACAGGATCCGGTTTCACAATCCTATTATATATCATGTCGAAATACAGCTGAAATTTAATACATATAAAATAACCGACAGTGTTTCTTAGTATTTTTAATTACGTACCTATCATACCGCACCGCGCCGCAGAGAATCAACGATTCGTCGCGTGTAATAAAGATCATTATTTTTTATAACCACACGTTATTATAATATATTTTATATTTTTATATTTTATATTATAATAAGTAAGTACACGCGTCTAATATTATCATATAGACAAACAGTTTTATTTTACTCCAACGTATATAGAGATATATTATGTTATAATAATTATTCAAAATTATTATCGTATATTATATATTTAAGCTATAAATAATTTTATACATTTTGTTTATTAATGTGTGCTTACTGCTTATTGCAAGAAAAGTTTTCAATCATTAATCATTATCAAATGTAATTTATAGGCTACTCCACAGTCCGAACAAGGCCCAAAAATTTTATGGAATAATATAATTAATTGTTTTTATATTAACTATAAATTCAACTTTAAAATATGCTATGCAGTCTAACTAATATGAATACTCTTATATTTTTTTTTTTATAATGTCAAAGACGATTGACAGAAGGCTGAAGGGAAATTTATATTATAGATCATTGGTTCTATATGAACATATTAGATAGACCTACTTACCAGATAAAACAATTATAGGTATTATAGGTAATAATATACTATTGTAATAGCCAATAGCATATAGTTATCAGAACACTTGGTTTACTAAATATAATTATATTATTATACTATTAAGTAATAACAATAATACATTAGAGTCAGTTTATACTTTATTGTTACGGTAATATAATACCTATATTATAATACAATAGTCGCATAAGGATTAAACGGTTACTACCTATTATTTTCTATAAAAGTGTACTTACATATATAAAATATATTATTGTATACTAACTTAATAATTTAAAACATTTTGTATTAAGTTATAAATTTAATTCAAGAACGGACCCTTCTCCCAAATTTCATTATTTATATTATAATAAATTTTCAATTGTTGTATAAATATAGTATTATAGATTTATTGTAAAACAATTGTTGAAAACTCATTGACACTACTTATTGGTAGCTTTTGTTGAGTATAACTTTCATACAACAAAGTTTTTTTTTTTATTAGTCATGTGTCATTATAAATGAATAAATAACAATTCAATAGTTCATTAATAATAATTGTTATTGTTGTCATTGTGTCAATCGACATGTCCGCGAAAAATGAACGATAGGTACCGATTTCATATTTATAGGTATTATACAAAATTTTCAATTCGCTTTTATATATATATTATATATTATGTATACATATATATATACTTATGCCATTATTATTTGTTAGTAGTAGTACCATTATACCATACTATTTAGTTATTAAAATTAAACTATATTATAGATAATAAAACTTGAAATTTGTACACAATAAGGTAAATTAGATCATTATAATATATTATGAAATATAATGTGTCCACGCGCACACTTACTCACATAACGTATGTGCATATAAATTTAGAAACAGTATTAAAATGCAATATATCTAATACAGCAGGTACCTACCTAAACTATAAAAAATAGATAGATATTATATTATGTGCACATTTTATACAACACGCATGTTATCAAACCGACTACCTATATAATAATATAATAATAATTACTGCCAATTTTAGACTATATTATATATATTAGTACCTTTTAAATTTAAATTAGATTTTTAATCGCATCGTTATTTATTATTATTATTTTATAATTATCATTTTTTAATCAGCTTTATTATAATACAACCAATTTTTTACTGACTGGGCCGTAATTTTTCGTACGCTATCGGTCTCCAGCAGCAGCGTCGGACGGTGCAAACGCGACACGAGTATATTTTTTGATTGTATATACATTTTCGGGTAAAGTTTCACGTTTTGATATTTACGACATCGATTAAGCACGGGGTAACACGCACCCGGTTAATTACTGCAGCGCGCGTATATCCCAAGGCGTTAATTAAAAATAACAGAAAAATCAAGGCCAGATACGGATTTATATTTTATGATTATTATTCGTTCGTACAACCCGTACATTTTATCAAATATATATTTTAAACACCTCGTACATGGATATATTATTTTTATACATACACCCGGTGAACACGACCTGCCGGCACTTTTTTAATTTATACGAACTACGCACGTTGTTATTGCTATTGCTATCGTATAATATAATAAACATACCTGTTCTCGTGTTTTTTTTTATTTAATTTTTTTAATTACCATTATTTATTATTGCTGTTTTCTGCTTATATATATATAACATATAAACACAATATAATATATAATATATATAATGCGTGATTTTGTTTTACGTCGCATTGTCGCGTCGTCGCAAACAAAACTAATTCCTGGTATTAATATAATATATTATACAAGTGGTTTCATCGCGTTTTTGTCCTAATTTAAAACTCTTTTTTTATTTATATTTAATATTTTTGGAAAATATTTACCACATAACAGAAGATCCGTGGTATATTGATGCAATTCGTAAACTTTTTTAGTTTGCTTATGAATTCGAAATAAAACAATTTACTATGATAGCATAGCATGTTGGTTTTTTCACATTTTTAAGCATATAACAATTAAAGATAGGCACATATATCTCAAATATATATCACGTTTATATGGGGGTTGAGGTTTTTTTTTAAATTTAATTTTACTTTTATATAGTCATAATAATCGTCGTAATATACGCGCACGATAGGTTGATATAGCTACATTATATTATTTATTATTGTTTGTTATATATTCATAGCTACCTCATAGGTATACTTATATTCAACTACATATATAGGTAATGTAAATGAGAAGGTATAATCACACGTGCGACATTGTCCAAAATATGCACGCATATTATTATTGGTACCTACCTAAAATATATTAATCGTTGACATCATGGAGAAAAAATTACAACCGATTAAATATCGCATTAATGTATAATATGCTCTGTAATTATTATTACAAAGCGCCAATTATAATGCTCGCACATATATTATAATATATATATTGTTTAATATACATATATCAGCGAAAATAAATCGAAATAAGAATTATTATTCGAAATCACGCTTCACGTAACCCGTTTGAATAGGTTTTTACATCATATATTATTATACTTGTACAACGGGTATACGCGTGTCCATTTTACGCGTTTTTTTTACGTGTCGGTAAACACAACGCGCGATGATCGCGTGAAAACCGACATTCCCAGGTCGTATACCTAATATATATAGGCGCAAGGGGGTATTATAGGTAGGTTAGTACAACATATTATATACCTATATTTATGTATACACGGGGCGGTGGCTAAGAGGGACTTAAGCACCGTCTAATTAATATGAATTAGCGGCAACCGCTATACATATAGCAGTTAGTTGGTCGTCTTAACTAAAAGTAAAGAAAAGAGTAAAAAAAAAAATAAAAAATATTTAAGGAAACAACGCAACACGGTGAAACGTCCCACTGATGTTTAACATAACACAATATATTATATTATATTACCTTGTTATTAGTTTATTACTGCTTCATTTTTCACTATAACCTGTAAAATTTTAATATTATCGTCAAACGTAGGTTCATTATTATAATATATTATATTCTCTCTGCAGCAGCACACGCGCGCATACATAGCAAGCGGAATTTACGAGCAATCAAATGAACGTTTGAAACGACTTTAATTAACATACAAAACGACACTTTGCGTCATCGTAGTTTTCATAGTATATTTTCGTCATGCACCCGCGTGTTACTTATATACTGCCGTTTTAGTGTTTTACCTATAATATAATTGAATTAATGAAGTAAAATATTCTAAACACATCAATTATAATAAATATAGCGTTTCTAATTTTATAGGTACACATTAATAACATTAATTATATATTTATTATTTACGAGCTATTTTTTCCAAGATTTATTTTCTCGTGATTTTTCCTCTGAAATTGTTAAAATTAAAACCCAAATTACTTTCATACTAATAATGCTACTCATAATAATATTAAGATTAAAATGTAGGTATTTCATTTTACTTTCATTTACCTTAAAAATCGATTATATTTTGGTTAGTATTAAGTATATTATGTTCTGTATACATATGAATCAATAATTTAATGTAATGTACTGTCCATTTTTATCGAATAAAAAACTTCGTTCAAAATATTATCACACTTTATTTAATTAAACTATTTTTTTTAAATGAAAATACATAAATAAATTTTTTATCTTACTAAATGGTAATATATTGTATCCATTAGCTTGACAATAATTATTTGCATGTTCGTGTCATTTACTACTTTTTGTTGACGGTTCGTGTTAATAATAAATACAAATACAAATTAAAAACCAAACACAAATGATAAATATATTACAAATATAATATATTAAATTGTATGAGAATAATTTTATTATTGATTTGTCTCACTTTAAATGTAACAGTACTAACTTTGTAGGGGTAAAAATGTTTGTTGCACACTTATTAGCTGATATATTAAGGTGTTTTTACGCGTATTCGAATCGTTTTAGTGCCGAAACCGTTTAAATGCAATGTAACCATAGTAAGAAGCGCGTAAAATTTAATTGTGATCAATTTAATTTATGTAATTGGACAATTTCGCGGTAAATCTGTACTCAGACACCAATGAAGTAGTTAAAAAATAATAAAGTAAAAAATAAGAGGGTATAAAGGTCTTGTTAATGGATTGATTAAACTTAGCTGGTCGTAGATGAGCGCCGTTAAATGGGGTGAGTTGTTCTCGACTTGTTTTAACGGCGCAGTAATATCCATTTTTTCCGTTCCGTCAAATTTATGGCGGCCACAAATAAATTTAACGTTAGCAAAAGCGCGGGGGTGGGACGATAAAAGTTTACGGCCTGATAAAAATCGGAATCGCTTGGTGCCGCATAAAGTAAAACGAAGAAGACCTTTGAAAATAGTCAATTTAGCTGAAAGTTTTCTCAGAGATAATGCTCCGGGAGTTAGTTAGGTAAACCTTGCCCCCCGGACGCAGATCTATGGTTATTGCTTTATCAGAGTTTTCTTCTACCTCCACCACACAGCTCACCATAATACACTCTCCTCCGCCAACTCTTTTCCATTTTCTCTCTCTACTTATATACTTTAGTGAAATTTATTTATATATATATGTGTGTGTGTGGGTGTGTGTGTGTTCTTTATATAACGCCCGCATTGCGGAATTATATTGCCTCTTTTATCTCCTTTAACGTCCTCGTTTTGTTTAATACGTCTTTGGAAAAAGCAGAAACGAACGTCTTCGTAAAACACCATTCCCCGTAGGGTCTTACCACGATAGAACGATTTATTATACCTATTAGTTTGCGTATTTTTTTCTTTAGGGAAATTTAAATCTATAATATATGAAAAATAAAACGTACCTATACAATTCTTTGTCGAATCGGTTGGAATGAAACGATTCCGTGCATTGCTGCTGCAGAAGTATAGTTTTCAGAGAATTGGGTTTTGGCGTCATTATTGTATTATATCTATTAAGTCTTTACTTAAGTGACTACACTACAGAAGTGTATAGGTATATAGTCGGTATAATATGGTTATAGTGGGTTTACCTACAGATTTTACCGATTGATTTACCAAACGATAAAATATTCTCGAATAGAGATTTAAAAAAATAAATATATTTATGATTATCTAGGTATTGTTGCGCTCGGAATAGTGAGAATAAATATAAACTGTGAGACCAATTGTAAAATTATTGTACAACTTTACTGTATTAAAACCGGACTACAGTATTTTTATATAATATTATTGGTATTCACAGAACCTTTAATATTGTTTTCTTTCGTACAATCACATAATATAATTCTAGTTCAACGCACTCTATATAATAATATATTACTATTATTGATTTTAGTATATTCACTTTATATTCATGTAATACCATAATAAGGGTAATCAAATAAATTGGTACGCGATCAGCAATCTACTATGGCACACATTACGCATAAATAATATAATATAATAATCTACCTGCTACCTATATACAATTAAGTTCAGTCTGTAACCGTCGTCTATACGATACCATTTCGATCTCTTTATAATACTATGATGTCCACCTATATAATGTCCATAAACATATACGATAATTATCTAGTTATTAATAATCATAATGTAATTAAAAAAAAATCATAATATTTTACATTCCAAACTAATACTGAGGAGGCTGTTATTTTGAAGTGTTTTATCGCTCGTAAAAAGCATTTAGGCAACGGTTAATACCTTTAAATAGGTAATTGTCTGCAAGTAGGTACAACACACACGGTGTTATTTTTTGGTCATTTTTTTACTTTTTTCGGTAGAGGACAGAAAATAAAATAAATCCGATTAAAGAATAGAGAAAAAAAACTCCAAGGGATATCGTCCGCGTACCTATAGGTATATGTACAATCAATATAATAATATGATGTATATACGCCTGTTTTGTGTACAATATAATCGTGTGTTATTATATTATATATTATATTGTGGAAACGTCGAGTTTGCCTGCCCGGCCGGAGTCGTGTCGCCGACCAATATGGGAATTCAGTGTCCTGTTTCGTCGTCGTAGGCGTGTCCCAGTCTGTCCGGTTTTACCTTTGATTTACAATGTTACCGGTTATTATCCGCTGCCGTCCCCTCTGAAACGTGCACCTCTAGGTGTATACCTATACATAATATTATGTATGGTGTGCGTGGATTCTATTATAATACGTGTACGACGACGACGACGATAATAATAATAATAATGTAGATAATAAAACGAAAGGGAACACACACGAGCGCTTTACCTATATATATATAATATTATACACTCGCTCACATTATCATGCGTATTATTATAGGCAGGACAACGCGCGCGTATTATACCTACAGCGTACATCTCAAGCGTACCTATACATATATATATGTATACAACAATGCAGGACTATAGGTGACGTCACGTTGGGTGTAGGAGATAAATGGAACACGAAGGATAGAGTTGGAGTCGGTGCGTTGTACGCATTATAATAGTATGTCATGTGGACGGAAAAAAAAAATTATAATATAATAACAACAATAAAATCGAATGTTGTTTTTTGTTCACGCAAGGGCTGTACGCGACTTCTGTTTTCACTTATAATAAATATGTACGCACGCCGCGCACAAGGCATATATAATTATATTAAAGTAAAATTATTATCATATTATGACGTGTATATTTCGTAGGTATGTAACTATACAAGAACGATTGTGTGTATATAGAAATAAAATAATAATATATACCTAGGTATAAATGTATTTGTTTTTTTTTAAATTTTTTTTTTTTTTTTATTGGATAATAACTTTTATTGAACCAGTAAATCGTATTATTTATACATATACCTACCTACGGTTTTTAGTTACAAGAATAACGATATCTTAAAGCAACTATAAATAATATAGGTACTATATGACGTATACACTATACATACATACATAATATATAAGACACCGCACGCAACGGCGATATGTTTTATCACTGTAGACATATATACGTTATTAGCTCAAATATTTGTTGAAGGGCTTTTAACTCCATAGAGTTAAATTATTTATAATTTATGGACACTATTATATGATAGGTATCGTTATATTATTATGATTGGGTTGCTGCAGGGCAACAGAGATTGCAGCTCTCAAATCAACACTAATGCAGCACTGCAGCAGCGTAAGCCCAAATAGTGCTACTAAATGTATTGTATGACAGTGCCCGCATTGATAAAATATCTATGAGTGATGAATGATGATCTAATTCTCTCACTATATAGTGTTTTTGTACAGATTATTTGTACAAAAGAACTATACATAAATAAGATGATTTGTTTTTTTTTTTTAATCATAAAATATAGTCATTTTATAATTTTTATATAGACTATAAATTCGTCCATGGATAACGTGAAATTCTTTATACAACAGGTGTAATGTCCGACTGACCTCACGATAATAATCTAATAATGCTGTACCTATACTTTTATTGCCGTTTCGGCCTTACGTAAACTTAAATGAATCACTATTATCGATGAACCAAGCAGAAGATTTTTTATTAAAAATCTAGGAAAATATCAAAACATAATAGGTACTTCAATATGCGATCGCTGTTTCTACCCAGTAGCCCTAACATGGTTATACATTGGTATTTCATTCGTTTGTCGCTATTATATAATATAATAATATATTTTTTTAAATTATTTTCCACGCAGATAATGAAATGCAAAAAGAAAACAAAAAATAATACTCGCCACCACGCCTTCCCATTATTCAACAATAAAATAATCATACATGACAACTGACGGACTTCGAGGCGTCGGATGTGCATAAATATAGCACAGAAACATGGTCTAATTACAACCCACCGTATAGTCTCTAGTGTACAAGTGTGCAAGAGAGGTCTATATATGCCGCAGGGGATATTATATTTATAATATACGATTTACGCGAATTCCATTTTTTTCCGCCAAGGCCCTTTTTAATAAACCGAGGACGGGTTTTTTTTTTTTTTTTGTCATCGTTTTATTATATTCAACCGTAGTCTGTCGAGCTCACTCTATACAACGCGTTTTTTCCCTCGGTTTCTTTAAACTTTAACTGCGCGCCGAAATAATTTCTGGTGCGGCGGTTTCTAGTTGCTTTAAATATCGGCCAGAAACAAAAAAAAAATTCGACGAGATTTATCGTCAGTCCGTTTTTTTTCGTCCTACTGGCACAGACCACTCGAATAAAAAAATAATAATAATATGAGAAATCTCCAGGAAATCTAAAGCGATTATATATATATATATATATATACAAGCGACATGACCGTAGTAGGTTTTCGTCGTTAGCGCGCCGTCATGCGCGTGCGTATATATTTATAATATGTGTATAAATAATTTCTATACCTACGTTTTTCTGTACCTATACAGTTTTTTATCCTCAAAAATATTTAAAACCCGTTCACGATCAAACTCGAAGACCGACGTTTAACTATACACACTAAAACGACGCATTCTGATCACGAACTGATGCATTTCTGATTGTCCAAGTAGTATTTCTCGGTTTCTCGCGCGTGTTTATCCCTCATCATAATATTATATATAGGTAGGTATAGGAAGACACACTCTGTTGGTATTTTATCCGGTGGAAATTTACCTTTTTTTGTATTTATACGTGAACGACGTATTTTACAATAAATACGTTTGTACATAATAAGTATACAATATATACATAGAATAGATATGAATATTATATCAACAAAAGTCATGGTGCACTGCACAATTATAATCGTAATTGAATCGACACGTATATAGACTATAGAAAGTTGAAAGGGGTTTGTTTTTCACAACGAAATCTGTTGTTGTATTAGCTCCTTATACGAACCGTAGGTAATAAATGCGAATACTACTGTTTGAATGGTAATTCCAAAATTATAATGAATATAGGTATATCTCGTAATGAAATATATATTATATTGTTCAAAAAGAACATTAAGTATACTATTAAGTTTGTGTGTTATAATAACTAAAACTGTTCAGTTAACAAAAACTCCGTTTAATATTATTGTTTTTTGCTTTATTTAGAGTAGTTCTGCACACAATTTTTCAAATGTGCCTATGTGGGTATACCTACATACTGTATATAGAGTATACAATTTAATAAATTAATGTCATAGTTGTAATAATTGAGAGATTATTGTATACTATACGTCATCATTATAGTTACAATATATATATTACAATACAATCGTGGAAAATGATCATATATTTATTAGTTTTAAGGTACCCATTAAATAATGTACAGAATTACACCGAGGATAGGTACTACTGAGTCATACAAGTCATTGTTAAATAAAACACAGAGGTGGACACAGGGAAAAATTTTGGGAGGGGGGTTTGAAAAAATTAGAATTTTTTGAAGGTTCATAAGTGAGAATAACTGCGTTTAAAATAAATCATTCATTAATTTAGGAGGGGGTTAGGATAGGTTTAGGTTAGGATAAAACATATTTGTTAAATAAATTCTCGATGGTGTAACATTACAACGCATTAACACTTAAGTAGTACCTATACCTTTTTTATTGCTAAATAAAATATTAGACTATTTTAGTAAGTTTATGATGTTATAATTTAATTGTATAATTTAAAAAACAAATTACTGAGACTTTTTTGTTTTTTTAAATATCAATATTATAACATAGGCGCATAGTATACTATACATAATATACTCCCAATCGGAAATCCACAACAGGCGAGCTACTGGGCCAGTACTGGTTAATGCTGGCACACTACTGGCAGTTAATGTTGGCACCGTACTGGTATAAGCCTGGGATGATAACGGTATTCGGTACTGACTTTCAGAGTTGGACCAGTACTGATTGTCAGTACTGGCGTAGTATGGTATATAACATCTGGCGCAGTACTTAGTTACATTACTGGCTCTATAGTATAAATCAGTACTGGTAACCATTGCGTGGCCTATACTAGCATAATCTGGTATGCCCTTGTTCAAAAAAATACTTTAAATGTTTTAAATATTTTGAAGGATTTATAATTTTTAGTTGTAGTGGCGTATCCTGGGGGCTTTAGCCACCTTCCCTAATATACTATGTAAAATATAAAAAAAAAACTATTCCACATCAAAAACATAATACACAATATTCAGCATACTTTACATAATTGGCTTCTCGATCATGGGGTTCTAAGGAGGTAAAATTATATAAGCATAATATAATTCTCATTTACTATATCCTCTATCAAAGAATAATCCTGGATACGCTCTGATTAACTATGTATTGGTCCAAAATACAATGTTATACTGATAAATTTACAACAGTTCCTATAATATAATATAGTAACTTAAATAATAGGTTATTAAATAGTAGAATTAGTTATTATAAAAAGTTGACTAAAACCTACAAATAAGTAAACTTAGCATGTTTATGTCAATAGTTAAAACAACAAAATGTTCTTAGTTATCAATCTGTAGTATTTTTAATATATAAATATGATTTTTAAACAAGGTATAATTCAATAGGAAACTTTTATTCTATTTTGTTCTTTCAAAATCTTTATTAAAACACACATTTTTTAATTAATACAATTAACTTTTAGATAACAAATATCTCTATTTGAACTAATTTTATTCACTTTTATCTTCAGTACTTTGGCTGTATTTCTTATCTTTGAAAAGCCTTTCTTTCTTCCCACCTTCGCGGTCCTTGGCACCTGAAAACCAACGGCTAAGTTGGCTGCCAATATCCTTGATTTTTAGATTAGGGTTTTTGCAAGTTAAGACTTCTGAAATACAACAATAAATAACATTTATATAAAATTAAATAAAAATAATTTTACAAAAAAAAATTTGAACGATATTAATATATACCTAATAAGTATTTGTATGTTAGTGTGCTAGAGAAGTTCATTTTTTTGCATCCATTAGTCTCCCGTCCAAAAGCACTATATAATAGCTGTACATCCTTTGATATTATCTTCGGAATAGTAGCTTTTAAATTTTCCGATATTTTATCTTCACTATTAATATTTAACACCATAAAACATTTCTAAAAAATAAAACAATAGTTTTACAAATAAAATTAAATTGTAGTTTTAAAATATAATTTTACCAGTTTCTTTACTAATTCGAAATTAGTTTTTAATTCAGCATCAAAATCTTGAAAGTCTTGTAAGTTAAATTTGGGAATATCAATTATAGTTCCATCTTTCATTATTTTGTCAATATCCCCAATATTGTTGTGTGCTGCAAATAGGTGTCTGGTGGATTTTGCCTCTTCTATTATCCTATATTCTATGCTTCTTCTAACTGATTCCAAATTAGCCTTAGAAACAAGAGTTTCTGAAGCTGGCATACCTAATTAGTAATTAGTAAAAATGCATTAGGTAAAATTAGTAAATGGAATATAAAATATTTTTTTTTATTTTTGGAAATAATTACTAAAAAGTATACTATTAAATTGGTAAATAATCAGTGTTGGAATTGTAAAAAACCTAGAAGGTACATGCAAAATTAAAAAAACAAAATGTACTTCCCAAAACTACTTGATCTTATTTATTAGGATATAATTATAAGGGTAGAATAGAATATTTTTTTTTAAACAAATTTATCCCCCCCCCTCCACCTCCGGATCAATTCAAGCGCAGTATATAATTTATAACATATTATATTGATACTATTTAACAGTGTTATAATTTTAAAATATATTTATCAGTTAAATGTATATAATATTTTTGGGAGTCTTAGAAATTCCTTAGTTGAAAATAATAAACTGATTCAACTAACAATATTCAACGTTATTTTAAATGAAAATGCCTTATGATTTTGACTAAAAATATACCTGTAGCACACGTACAACCACAAGCTGGGCATTGTTTCTTCCTTTTAATGTCTGATGAAGTTTGAGCTAAAAAAAAAAATAAATAATAATAATAAGTAAGAAACTATGAAAATCAAGATAAAAATCAATTTAAAGGTAGATTAATTTGGAAATGTTCTAAATTAATAAAATTCATAACTAACCAAGGTATTTATGTAAATAGGATAAAAATATGTACCTTTTTTATTGCTGTTTTCTTCAATTGAATGGGTCTTTACATTTTTTGGGGATTGTATTATTTTATTTTTTATACCAATTATTTTAGTTGTTCCTGATGACAACCTTTTAATTATTTTGGGCGATGAAGTTGTTGACGAACCAGAACTTGTATTATCATAGGTTACTACAGCACTCTCTAAAATCATAATTTACCATCATATAGAAATCTATCATATATCAATCATATTTGCTTAGTTGAATTGGAAATAGTTAATTATTTATACATATAGTACCCCTAATGATAAAATATTAAGTGCCATATTATAATAAAAGATAAATTTTAATTAAGTTATATTTTAAAGTAAGTTATGTACTTACTTCTGGATCTTTTTAATGATTTCTTTTTATGACAAAGAATTGGCGATGATAATGCTGATGAAATACTATTATCGGATACCAAGTTCTGTTTTAAATAATCTTCCGAATGGAAGCTATTTTTATCACTATCTGTAACATAAATAAATAGTATAAAACATCATTGCATTTAGTATATATATATATATATATAATGTAACAACCATTTAACTCTTCATCGTCCACATCATGATTCTTTATAAAAACAGGAATACTTTTCAAGGATCGTTTAAGATCATCTTTGTTTAGTTTTAAATAATCATCTTCTAACTCAGAACTGTTGTATTCATCTAAATTGCTGCTCTGAACTACTTCCTCTGAAAATGCTTTTTCCATTCGTCTTATTCCTTGATTAAAATTTACTGAAATAAAATGAACAAAGATAACACTACTAATCAATATCAAGTAATTTAAGACTCATCAAACTGAATAATTGTGAATTGTATTAATTACCAGCCTGTTTAATAACACTTATTCCATAGCTTTTCCAAAATGGTCCATGTGCCGCAGAGGTTTTGCACATTTCATTTAAATTACAATAATCTTTTTTTGAAGGATATTTACAATATAATTTTCTCTCACTTTCAAATACCCAATCAACAGGCACAAGATCAATGGTTTTTTTACCATTTTTAGACTTTTCATTAAATTTAACTACAACATGCGTGGTGTCTTTTTCAAATATGGTTTGATCCATTTTTTACAACAACTAAAATATTAAAAGTATAACAGTTCTTTATTAATATTATTAAACACTCTGTTATTTAATTTAATATGACTTAAATATACCTAAATATACCTACAATATTATTATAATATAATATATTAAATATCATAACTTATGAACTATGAAGATATGTTACTGCAAAAGTATGACTATGATCTTTAAAAAGAACACACTTTTTTTTAACATTTTCTATTGAAATTATTTGTTTCTGTCTAGATAACTTTCCTAATTTCATAATTCCAACTTTAGTGGATTCACAAGGATACGTGAAAGCATCAGTGACATTCTTAAACATAAAACCATGTAAAAAAATACCTTCATTTTCTTGTCTAATTTCTGTAATACTAAGAATTTCACCGTACTTCAATTTTACAATGTTATTAGGTTTAATGGCACTCAACTCAACTCCGTGTACAATTATATTTTTTAATACAACTTGATTTGCACATAAAGAGGTAATTTCAAGAAATTTTTTTTTAGATAACGAATTTTTTTTTAAAATGTCAGCGCATGCTTGTTGTTCGGACATTCTTCTGACTAATTGCGCTAAAGGATTACATCTTCCAGTAATTAATCTTTTAATTTTCCCAAGACAGTTTTCAAAAGGAAATGCCGAAATCGCACATAAGTTTATCCTTGTTTGCTCTACATCATCAGCTAGATGAATCAAGTTATGACTGTTTATTACTTGTGAATCCAAACCATAAAAATTTTGAAGGAGTTCAAAAAATTTTCTCAATAATTCTCTAGCATAATTAACATACTCAACACAAAGATCAGGATCACATAGTATTCTGCAGGCAACCACCAAAAGCAGAAAGTGTTGATATATTTGTTTAGGCAAAATTTTACGGAACACAAGGGCCCCGCAATAATGTAAGAAAAAGCGGAACTGTGTGGCTTTCCAATAACTTAATTCATCAAAATCAAACTTTTTCCTTTGGAATTCTTTTGGTATAAACCTTCCTAATAGTTTCAATTGCGAGTTTAATCTCCTTATGTTTTGGCGAGAAAGTTTGCATTTTCTATTAATTCTCTTTGTTGTGCCCAGCAATTGCTGAAGTATCCATTTCATGATTCCAATATAGAGTAAATGCATGGAATCCAAAAATACAGATAAGACAGGATCAAAGTTTGGTATTTCTAAAAGCTGTGATCTTCCCAAATGATGTTCAATTTGACTCTGACTTTTAAAAGACCACTCAGTACGCCGCTTAGAGTTCATATTAGGATAAATTCTTTTTTTATTTCTTGTTTTTCCTTTAGTTTCGCAACGTTCACAAGCATAGTACCCTCCATGGCCTTTACATTTTTTTATGAACGATCTAGCAGGTGTGTCACATGAGAACCCAACAATTTCTACAGCAAACACACGTTGATTAATAACTACTCCATTTTGAATTAATGTTTTCAATTCTCTTACGAAATCTTCCAAAAAATCATTTGCATCTTGTGGCTTCGAATCACCACTGTACACAGCTACTATGAAAGGTTGTGAATCATAGTTGCTATGTAAAATGAGTCCCAAATGGCCCAAAATTGTTGGCTTGAACTATTGTATAGTGGTAAACCATCGATGTTAAACAATAATCTTATGGTATTTTCGATAAACTCATTATTAATTATTCTTTTCAAACTTTGTTCTATACCAAAATATACATATGAACCATTGGTATTCTTTGAACTCATCATTAATTTAATATTTTTATCAGTCTTGGTTTGTAGTAAGGTAACTGCTGATTTTGGTAGATTACCAACATTTTCAGATCGTAAAATATCTAACAGGCCATCAATTGTTTCAACTGTAAGATTACATCTAAATTTTACAGCCCAACCTTGTAACTTTTCTCGAAGATTTGGTATTGCAGAAACTTCATCGTTCTTCATGAGAGCTTCCTTCAGAGTTCGATGTCGATGAAGAAGACAAATGAGATTTATCATCTGTGGAACTAAAATCTGGAGATCTATTATAAAGAGATGAATCTGAAAGATTATCTTCAATATTAGCAGAAATCGAGGCAGAATTATATGAATGGTCAAAAGTGTCATTATAATTAGAATAAACATTTTCAACATGTTGATTACAAGAATGGTCGATATCATCAATTTCTAACGCTCCGCTTTCAGAAATGTTAGGATTGTCAAGTTCTACATCTGTTGAATCATTGGATGGTATTACTATTGAATTTTCAGTCAATTGTTTCAGTTGACGATGTTTCTTTAACCGATTATATGGAGTACTTGGTGTAGACATATCAACTAAATAAAGTAGTACCTACCTAGATAATGTTATAAAAACAATAATATAATTCATAAAATGTAGAAAACTAGCAGGTACAGTATTTTAATATTTATTTTGGTTATCCTAAGCTAGGTTACTTGAAGATATCAATATTATTGTTTAAATATTTGAATAAAATTAAAACATGGATATCTTTATGCTTATAGGAAACTGTAGGTATCTAATTCAGATTTTCATTTATTTGTATATTACCTATTCATCAATTCTATCAGTCAATCTAATATAAAATAACCTAATAATATATTTAAATAGTATATAATAATAATAATTTATTATTATTAGGTATTAGGTAATATAATGATATTTATTTACAAACAATTTCAAACATATTACTATTATAAAAACAATAGTAATTTTGCTCACCTCCTTTAAGCAAAAGTTTGTGTTAAGGTGAAGGTTCTTAAATTAGGCTTAATTAAAAAATTAGGTTCTTATATTATTAGTAACAATAAAATACAATATGAGATTTACTTATTACAAATAGAGCTAAAATAAAAGCTTAAATATTGATCTTAAGTAATTAAATATAATAAAGAAGAATTTACAGCTAAGCTGCATAATATAATTAATATGTGTCAACCATTTTAGTTGGAAGTCAATAAATATAATTAAAATCAAATAGTTTAAACATATTTTTTTAAGTAGGTACCTACATTATATGTCTCGGAGAAAATAAATGGATGGCATCATAATTTTTAATTAGGTATAGTAAATTTCATCAATTTTAAACTATCATACATTTGTTGTTGTATTTTCAATACTTCCAATTCAACTTTTATAAATATTTTTTTTATTTTTAAACTTATTTACCTATTGTGCTATCAAATAAACAACAATTAAACCAGTAATGAACAGTCAATGTAAAATGTTTTCAACTTTTTATTTAATATGACCCTGGTTGTTCACACATTTTACATTTTACTACCATATTCCATGGTAACTACTTTGCATCCTGCTAGCATTAAATACCTACAGTAGCATTAAGTACCTACATAATATTATTAACATAAAACTAATGAAACAATAGATACACTAATTATACTTAAAATAATTTTAATTTTCAATGATACCGAATAATAAATTGCAGGTACCTAGGTACTATAGTTACTTTCAAAAAAGTTACAATTATTATTACTTACAAATAATAAAAATAAATAAAAAAGTACCTAGGTGACTTAGGTAATACCTAACTGAACACTACAAGTATATCAAACATGTGATATGTACCTGCCTACATGCCTAACAAATAAAACTTTAATCAAGACTTATATAATGCTATTTCAAAAGTTAGTCAGCTAGCATGCACAACTAATATAGGTAAATAAAGTCAAATCAAATAATTAAAGTAGTTTATTATAACTATTGAACATAAATCTAAACTTGAGCTTTTTAATTATTAATATTTTTATTGTCTGAAAACTGAGAATGAACTGTACCTATGTATCTACTATGTAGGTACCTAGGTACCTACTACCTATTATTTTTATATTATTCTACCTATTTATTCTGTCTCTGTTTATATATATAGATATATTTTAATAGGTTATTACAATTAAACAATTTACAATATTAAATATTGTAAATTAAATAAATTTAGTAAAAAGATTGATACTCACCGGAAATGTATACAACTGTGAACCGATCCTCTAAATTCTTTCACGAGCGCGATCTTAATAAAATAAAGCAATATCGTAAATGGTAAATCACATAAAAAGTTTAAAAAAAAACACTGATCAATGATTATGATGCACACATTGGCAATTCAAAGGACGTGACGAATAAAATAATTGCACCGTAATAACGTGGCGTCGTTTTAATGAAGTAGTAGATTACATAACTTAGATTTTAGACGAGTAGAACGAGTGTACGAGCAATATGGACACAATAGAGTAATAGACAACGACAACAAGTAACAACTACAAGTCGCCGCAGTCCCGTTCTGTGATGGGGCGAGCGACGGTCGCGGGCCAACGATATTGTGGTTGTTATTGCATTGCGAGTACTGTAGCATAATATGCGGGATTCCCTAAAACTAGGTATATTTTAAGCCACGAAAGAAGACGAAAATAATATATTATTTAACTTATAGGCTACGCTTATGACTTATATTAATTACAATGCTGTTTTTATGTAGGTAATTAATTTAAAAGTGACCATTTAAGTTAGTACTACACGCGTATGCCGTAATAATTCTAATTGCATAATATTATTCACGCAAACAACACTAAAATTTGTTCCCATATATTATATACGAATTACAATATTTTTTACTAAAACCTACAAATAGTGCAAATATATTATCAGTATAACATTTCGCACCAATGTTGACACAAATTTATTAGGTGCAGATGACAAGCCTGCAGCCTATAATTCATCCAGCTATGCCAGTATACCTACCACCGACGTTCGCATAACCACAAGAATACTGTCTGGCCTTTGTTCACCAGTGGCACAAATTAAGGCGCCAAATTGTGGGCATAACAAAGGGGGAGGGCGCTTATTTTATACTTTGCCCCGGGTAAAAAATATACTAGATCCAGCACTGCTCACCACTAAAATAAAGCCCATAAATGCCAGTACTTCGCCAACGTTGCCACAACTACCAGAAACACTAATTTTCCTTTGCTCGCATATCGTGTGAGGCCCGTAATATGTCAGTACTCAGTCAATACTGGCTGCCGGTACTAGTTTTCAAGTACTTATGTAGTACTGGCTAACATTTCAGCCAGTACTGTGCCCGTAAGGGCAGGACAACTGTTGGATAGCCAGTACAGGCGCAGTACTACGCCTTTTGTGAGTGTCGGCGTAAGTCATAAATTTCCGATTGGGCTTCAACCGTATAAATTACTTACAGTAATTTCTTATGTATACATTACATAGGTGTAAGAGTGTAACAGGCATACGCAATTAATTAAACGATATTTTATACACTTATTTCCTGTAGAAAACAATATTTTATATGCCTACTCGTAATTTATGAAGGCAAATAGTTAAATGTCATATACATTATAGTTATATGAATGAAGAAGCAGTTATATGAACCTATATCCTATATCTCATATTTAAATATTTATAAATTTGTTAATAAGTGGCATATTATAGATATGCACTTATATACATATTATAGAAATTTAATTTGAGTTAATTAGATTTTACATAAATAATAATCAACATATGTTTAAACGCATTTTTAAAATTCGCAATATAGTATTATAATAATACTATAACGGTTTCTAATAATAATAATTGAAAACGTGTCTATAATAAGGTACTTTCAAGTTCATTGATTATTCATTAATCGTTATAATACTATTGTAAAATGTAAGTGTGTATGTATGTATACTCAAATATCACAGAGCATTTGTCGTAGGTACGCAAGTTTTATTCGTTTTCCATGCAAAGCATATTAGGTATATATAATTTCTAAAAGTAATAAATGTATAGCTAACTGTGATACATAAACGTTATTCGTGTTGTTATAAAATTATTACACTCATAATATCATGTGAAATGGTTAACTAGGGGGGGCCAATTCTAGAAAACACACGAACACGATATTATATAACATATTATGTTCGTATGCATATACGTCTTGTGATATACTCGTACACGGTACATAAATATTTTTATATAATATTATATATGTGTACAAATTAAAAAAAAAAAAAGAAACAAAGTCTCGGTTTGTTCCGTTTGGCCTGGTGTACATGCATATACCATCTATACCACGTATAAAAAATATAAAATATATTATATTATCAGACGTTAAGAACGAACTTTTTAATTTCCACGATATACGTTTTCGATAAATTACACAAAACGCGTTATGAATCAAACCGTCACGATTGTTATCGTCTATATACACATATTATACGTATGTATATATACTTATACGTATACATACAGTTTTTGTACTGCTTCGGCGGCTATTCGAGTGCAGTGTACTCTGTACAACGGCTCGTTTTCTACGTGCGATCGTAAATACACTGCACCGCAGTAAACAGCTAAGGCATATTACATATTATATATAAATGTGCGTGTACGTAAATCCGTTCGGGGTATGTGTGTGGGCACACGGAAAGTTTTATAGTCTGCGTATGTCATCTGTTATTTATTTTTCGTGTTGGTTTACTGGATATAACTTTTAAACCGTGAATCACGATATAAAGTTGAAAAACATATAAAAAGCCGTGCGCGTTTTCTTCCCTCGCAATCTCTTGTAGTACATAATATTTTTTATCAAAATGTATAATATTGACTTTAGTTCTTAAAACGAAATATACCTAAATTTTCCTTAGCCTATACTATATATACAATACATGTACGCGCCGTTCACATCGATATTATAACTATATGGGTGTTCGAGTTTATATCATACGATTTTTTAGTTCAGACAACATTTTAAGTTAGATTAGGACTCGCGCAGTCATGCCACATCCAGTTATAGTATAGATATTTCGATAGATTCTAGAATTCATATCGTAGACAGTAAAATTCGAAAGCTAGGGTTGATTTTTCGAATCATACATATAAATACATAAATATTAAAAATAAATAAATACGTTTTTGTTAAACGACCAAGAATTGTAATATATTATAAATGTGTAATGTGTATTCAAGATGGAAATCGCCTAAGCAAATAAAAGGTCTTTTATTAGGTAATAAGAACAATGTTCAATATTTTTTCAAAATTTGCACACATGCAGTTTATCGAGAGACACGAGTGTGTGACAAAAACGATAATCATATACCAAACGTTAACGGCGGAATTCTCATGATTAAAGTTTGTAAAGTAGATATAAAAATGTGAACTGCATGTTAAGTGTGGTCGTATAAGCTATATTTTAGTATTAGCATTGTCAATAAATGTTTGACTGCGTTAAAATTCTCCGAAATTTTCTTCTAAAGCATTATTAAATTTTAACTTCTAATAAATTTTAATGTATTTTATTATTTTATTATTAATTCATATAATATATTCAGTCGAATGATAAAATGCTTTCAATGATCATATAGCACGATCGTCAGTATTGAATATAGATACTGCAGTCTGCACTCTGCAGCAATATAATTTCGTATAAACCTTTTCAATATATGCAATGGTACAGTGATATAGTACTTTATATACATTATACACACACTCAAACAAATCACGCACACACACATACATAATATTGCATTTATAATATATTAAAATGGATATAATATTCGTTATAATTTGTATATTAGATTATTTGATGATTCTTCGTGAACCGGCGAGTATAGTGGATCAAAGGAGGTGTTTATAGATAAATAAAATCATTACAGGCGTATATACCACAAATATAGTAAATATTATTGTGTAGAATTTTTCCTTCATTATGTATACATGTACAAAATAGCAGTACACGCACATAAGTTTAAATTAGATGCATAATATAAGTATGCATTCGATGAGTGTGTCGTTATTCGTTTTACACGCAGTATCCAACCTGCTTAAAATATATATAGGTACCTAAGAGGAGAGCGCGCGCCGCGTTACGACACTTGGCCTACGTGGCTACGTCCCACAAATTGTTTACGACCTGACGACATACGTATAAAAGGTATAAATGTAAAAAATACCGTCCGAATTGGCCGACCCGTTGCACCGTATACATATCTGAGTATAGTGTTGTAGCATTGCAGCATATATGATACATATACAAGAATATATATATATATATGTATAGAAGGTCACTATAATATTATACAGCATACCGTCGTGCCGCTTATATAGTGGCAGTAAAAGCGATAATATGTCGTTTCGACTAGAGGCCCCGTCATAATAATACGATATATTGTTATTATATAGGTACCTATATATGACTACGACGCATTTCGACCGTTCGTCGGATGTAAATTTCTAATGAGGTTCGTTTTTTGTCACAACTGTATAGGTTTATGTATATATAGAATATCGCACAGCATTATACGGGCGATCTGCTCTTTACTCTGCGTATGGTATAGGACGAGAGTAAAATAGGAAAATACTACACGAGAATATATTATAATATATATATATATACCTATGTCCTATATATATATGTGATACATAAATGCGTGTGTACATTGTATATATATGTGTGTGTGTATTCGGTCGTGCAGTGTGTGTTTTTCGCGTTGTAGGAAAATTCGAGTAGTATATATATACGATAATATAAAAACGGAAGAAAACCATTTTCCCGTCGTACCGTCGTTTGCGCTACCCCTTCTTCCATGACCTCCTATACACGACAGCCTGACGGCTCCACCCCGTGCGTATATATACGACGGTTCCTGTCTTCCGCGTGACCGAACGCTACAGCTATATAATGCACACTTTATACAATATAGCTGCTGCAGAATTGCGCTTATACTATGTGTATATACACACACGCGGAAAGCGGGTGCGGGAATTCACGGACCATATAGTCCCCTCCCCCGGTTAATGTACGTCGTCGTTGCAGTCCCTCCACTATCCAGGGATCGGTTCCGGACCGGAAGACGGAAACGAGCTAAGAGTTTTTTTTTCAAACTACATCTTAACAGCAGCAGCATTAGCAGCGTATAGCAACGAGCACACGCGAAAGATTAACATTCCCGCCAAAAGCTCGCACCGACTTCCGAACTACACTACAGCACGCTTTACTCGCGTATACGGCACACTGAACGCCACACAAATGGCAACTTTCAATTAGACATCCGGCCACCAAGATGTGAAAACATATGCGCTGCGGTATATTACGTACCTTGGTCTGTGCGTCTATGTACAGAATACGAAAAGAAAAATATAATAATAAAACCAACCGAGCCGGTCTTCTTCACGAGTGCCATAAAAACGAATTTATCGCCCGTACAATAATGATCGTATTCCAGAAGAGGGTCGTAACGCGTCTGTATACCTATATATATATACGATTCAGCAGTAGCATTGACCACAGCGTATATAAGGGTGACGAGTATGTATCATCATGGTCGTAAGGCGGTCACGGCGGCGTCAGTTTTTCCTTTTTTTATCGCGTGTAAAAATTAGACCGAATAGTGTTTATTACGTGTGAGATAATAACGTTATACTACACAATAGGCAATAATAATATAATATGCTCGCTCTCCAATAATTTATAAGTAACAAATATGTATTATATATATAGGTATATATATTATATACTATAATATTAGGTGTATGTACCTAAAGGGATAATACAATAATACTGCCGCGTTCGATCGCTACTGCCGTTTCTTCGGTTTGTTTTTATATGGCATATATAGCTATATCATGTACAGGTTGTAAATAATTGGACACATCGTTTAAAACGTAGTTTTACCGGTAATATAGGTTTTTAGAGAATTGCACGATAAAACGTATATAACTGCGGCGATACGTCTTATATAAATTATTCATTCTCGAACCACGGGCCCGAGGGAGTCGAATCTACCTTTAGAAATATACCTATACTTATATATATATACGACAAAGGTGTGTATGGGGGTGGGGGTGGGTTTCAGTGGAAGCGAATAGAGTATAGCTCTCACAGCAGCTTATATACCTATATATACAGGTGTGTTTATAATATTAATACGCTTAGGTATTGTGTAATAAATAATATGATATGGGTCGTCTCTAGAGTTAAACGCCATAAGACGGAATTAATAATGAAACGCGCACGCGAATGGGTACACGGAGCGGATAAATATGTAATGTGCGACATCTGCAACAATATATACGAGCGAGTGAGCGACTAACATTATAGCGCATACTCGAGACGTCTATAATATTTATTGTTTTATGAATACTACGCGTCTCATAGTGCGTACAGCCGCGACCGTGTAAACGGCGAGCGATCGGAATCGATGTGAAACTGCGAGACGGCGTTTGTCGAAGAGCGTGTATAATACATAAAAAATAGATTTTTTTTTTTTTTGTTCTTCGCTCGTCATATTTTCCCACCGAGCGGGGGATACGGCTCATATATAATCGTACGGCGGTATATATTCCCACACGCAGCGATGTGCACCACGACCGACGTTCGTCGCGGTCACTCATCAATATATCAGCGCGTTTTCATACACTTCACTGCCGTACGCGGAGAGTGTACCTATATAATAAATAAATGTATAAATACACATTTTTTTTTCTTTACGGATTTCCCGTTAAACGCGTGTTTCCACTGTTTCCAGCACATTCAACACGGGGGCACACACGCGCGCGTATATATATGTATTATATTGTTATATTCGCTGGCCGGGACCGTGTTAATAGACTACCCCCATGCGTCGTTGAACGGCGGCGAAAAGGCGAAAAAAAATTCGACGGGGTACGGCTATTGTAGGTCCGACGGCGTATTATATAGCGATGGCGATTGTGCGTTATTGCCGCCGCCGCTGCGAGTCGGAGAAATGGCGCGTAAACGCCGTGTATATCCTACATCACATAAACTGCAGCGCAGCCCCGGACGTGCAACCGACCGGAAGTCCGAAATAATAATGGCGCGCTCGGAACGCCGGCGTCGTCAGCATCCCCAAGCCGACCGCCGCCTCCTGCAGCCGCGTGCGTGGCGTGCGAATGTTAATTAAATTAAATAAAAGTTTTCCCGGAGAAGAGTCCACTACAACTATATATATATATAAATTTTACATTATTATATGTGAAGCCCGTATTATAAATTATATATATATATACATTTGTGTGTGTTTGTATTCGTTAGTGTGCGCGTGATGCTGCAGAGGGTGGACGCGCGGCGTATATACACGTGTCTCGGGATTTCGGAGACAGCTCCGCCGGGTCGTAAATCAAATTCCGCAAACACAATGGCCGGCGACAAACGGCCATGAAATTTAATGTACGATCCACCATCCCCCCTCTACCACCACCCACTCATCAACGACGACCGACCAAGTCATTTCTCTACACACCGCCCGCCATCGTCGATCACCGCCTCGAAATTTTATTTTATTTCTCGGCGATCCGCAGCTTTCGTCGCGCCGATAATCTAAAATTATTATTATTATATATATATATAGGTAGTAAAATACTTCGAACGAAAACGTATTTCGTCCAAATTTCGTTCACCCGTGAGAGACGCATATTAGATATTATATATATAATATATATAGTTACCCAATCTTTACCCTACAGCGAACATAATATATCGGCTGCACTATATATCTGCAGCTGTAGGTTTCTGTGACCAACATAAATTCACTTGAAACCCTGTAAATATAATACATACCTAACATAGACAATTAATTTTTAATTTTTTTGGTATCGTGGTTTACAGTTTATACTAACTACATTAAGACGGTGTATAATTATAGCTACGATCTACATTAAAAATTACATTTAATATACAGTGAGTTTATTAATTTATGCAATTATACAGGTACGTGATATTATATATAATACATACCAAAGTAAGTATACTTACCGGTATAGTTGTTATAATTAAATGTAAGTATTACATGATAGGTATATAATTAATAGGTACAGCAGACACTGCTATACATTAATATCATAGAATTATAATACTAGTCACGCGCTAAAATCAATAAGCAAAACAAATGTAATTTTCAATCGCGGTCTTCGATAACTATACCGCCATTTCAAAGCGTTTAATACTATAATTTTGTGTAATAAATACATTTGTTAATGGCATTTTGTGTATATAGACCAATGAAGTAGCATTATTATACGCCAATTAGGACTTTAGGTGTAAGTATTTGCAGTGTATTATATTCTTTGCACACATTTCGATGCCTTCTATAGAAACATGTAATTTAAAAAAAAATTATACCGATAAGTAGCCCATATATATTTATACTTATGTTATACATCATGTTTAATCCTCTGGGCTATACACCTAGACAGTAGATATCTAACCTATTGAATATTAGATGACTTTATTATATATTGCAATATTTTTAAAGAAACAAACATGTAGATATTTATCTATATACACAAGTACCTATATATTTATATACTTGTAAAATATGTTTGCTAATTTAAACTGTTATTGTAAAACGTTTGTGAATGTGTGGGTTAGATATATATCATGTAGGTATGTGCAGTTATGTTGTACCTATAATATTAACGTTTATGTACTATAAATCAGGTTGCATACAATTTATTAACATATTATAATCTATAAGTACAAATATTTGTCGACACACGTCTGTTTAATGGTCTATATAATGTATTATACTGCAGTAATGTAATTCTATATATTTTAATATTTATAATCATACATATTATTATATAGGTTTTGTGCGGTAAATCTGTTATGCATTGACTATTATTGGTAGAAGTTTATTAAAAAAAAAATATCATGATAGGTATGTACTACCCGTATACGTACCTATAACTTTGTAGGCGTATTATACGCAAACTATAAATTATATAACTATTCGATAGTTTAAAATTTTTTTTCCGTTCAACTATGTAGTACAAATAATATATTATAGTACAAGCCTCCCGTATGAATGGAACTATAATATGATATTGTAACTGTATACTGCGTTAGGATATGTATTATATAGTCGAGATAATCGAGGGAAAGTACATGCTGAGGGTGACAAAAAACCCTTTTATACGTGTATAAGATATATATTATATAGGTATATACACATATTATATAATCTCAATGGCATGACACATTAGGAGAAAAAATAATAAAATATATAACGGCAAGCATACGAGGTTTGTTCGCGGTCGCCAGTGAAAAATAGCTGGCATGCAGCTGTAAGTCGTATATCTACTTTGTATACCTATATACTCGCGTATATATTTAATACAATAAATACTATATTGAATACAACAGTAAATGTACAATATATAACAAAAAAATTGGATATTTTTTCAAAAATGTAACCTATTATCTACATCATTCAATAGATAGTTATAGTATACAGTATAATAATATAATATAATTGAATAATATTAGGTATACGCATGGATGATCAAGACATTTACAACTAATTGATAGGACAGAGTTGATCGAGGGACATATTATTTAGCACTCTAACAAATTTAATCCTCAGTTTTTTTTTTAAATTAAGAATATTATTCTGTAATAGCTGGTTATCGTACTTATATAGTTATATATATATAGTATTTTCATATTGTTAATTTTTCATTTATTTCCTCATTCTCTAAATATCGGACACATATAGGGAAAAATATTCAGTCATCGCACATAATGTATTTGATGTGGGTACTTTTGCATCGTGTTTAAGACGTTGTCACAAATTGTAGGTGTATATATTTTTAGAGATTATAATAATATAATTACACGGTTGTGTTCTCCGCCATAACATCAATATTCATAATATATAAATTATAAATACCTATTTATAGTATATGTTTAATAAGTCGCACGATATATACGCAGTTGCGAGTATACGACAAATAATGAGTTCAAGTGGTCTGCAAGACATATATTATGTACACACACACACATATATATATGTATATATATATATATATATATATATATAATATATATATATATATATGTATATACCGCGTATACCTATATATCCATTGAGCTGTACGTCTACATGAGCAGTAATGCAGTGCAATGCAGTGCGCGTATTATATTTATTTCCCTTTATAATAAAAAACGATAAATTTACGGTTTACCACATTTTTCCCGAGATGGGTGTCACGCGGCCATTTATTTATACGCGATGATATAATATAATATACATTAAAATATAATATATTATATTATACGCGCGCGTAGGTATGAATTTATTACGTCTGCTGCAGTGTCCGTATCTACACTATATTATATGCGTGCGCGTATCAAGCAATATATTTAGAACCGCGGTAGTGGTGGATTAGTTTTGGTGAAAAACGGATTGGTATTTTATTATTATTTTTTTTTCCCGTGCGTTTCGATTATTTATCACGTAATTTGTAGTTTTTCATTCCAGCGCTACTGCGACAGGTTCTGCCATAGCTCATGCATACGCCGCTATATATACAATACACATATGCATATCTATATATATATTTATGATGTATAATGCGTACGTATTATATATATGTTTGTTGCACTGCCCGGTGGCAGATTCCTGGCAACGCGGATGACCGTGGAAAAATATGAATAATATCGTTTCGTATATAATATGTGAAAGAAACTCGCGAGGATTATGAATATTATAAATTTCGTTTTATCGGACACACACAACACATCGCGCAACGCTGCACGGACATTCGTGTATATACTGCACAGTTGGACGGCAGTCAAGCAGTGGTCAGCGAGATTTTCATTTGCGATATGATATAATATATATACAACGTTAATGTGTGAAATACTTATAAGTATGCGTTATTATTAGTATAAATGTAAAGCTGATTAAAAGCGTGGTCGTAACGCTGTATAATAGCACACCGAAAATGCACGATAATCGAAAACTTTAACTTTAAATTAAAATAGGAAATTTAAATCCCTAAATTTTCCTTTAATTAATTTTACCTAGCTAAAGCGTTGTATAGCGTCGTATAGTTTATAAAGTTTTTTCACTTTAACCACCAATTCTGCAATACTATTAACGAATGTCGCAGAGTAATTATTCGATATTTAATACTGTATTATACATATTATAATATATTGTGATAAATATAATCTTCGTGTTACCCTCAAGGTTTTACATGAATATTATAAATATATATTTCTGAAAATTATACAGTTCATATCATGTGTATAATATATATAATACCTACATAATGCATAATATGCAGACCAACGTGGTATACATGACTAAATTCCAAATTATACTTACATGTAAGTAAAGGATACGCCTGCGTTGTTCAGATTGGTTTTTAAATATTAGAGAGATTTTATATATATATACAGTTGTTCGTGTAGCTGGCTGATGCTGCAGGTATATAATATTCTCTCAGGTCATATTATTAAGTATTCCATATAATATAAAGTGTTTTAGGCTCGGTGTACGACGTGTTAAACTACCAGGTTACAGCTTCCTATATGATTACTAAAATATAATTTAGGCTGGTTGGTAAAAAAAAAGTACCTATATATAATATTATACTCACATCGTGCACTTACAGGATATCGAATACAAATCAGTGTATGCATTATATCTATTATATAGTATAGAGTGTACATTAGACTATAGAATTCTACTGTATATAGGTACCTATAGTCAAACTTAAAAAAGCATTTTATAAATTTTAGATCACATCAGTTATATCCAAATATTTTTGAATAGGTCTTGAATCACCGTATACTTAACAATCAATCAAATATTAAATTTATAAAATACATAATTTATCATCATACATGCATTTCGAATGGAAGAAATAAAAGTGAACAACAAAAAGAAACCGTATAAATAATATATGGAATTACTAATTGTACCTACTTATTTTTTCAAAATCGACATTTTTCAAATTAATTATGTAGGTACTAAATAAATAAAATATGTTTTGTTCATACGTCAAGATAAATGTCTTTAAGTTAATTTTATAAAATATGCACTATAATATTATACCACTGACGTAATCACATCTTATGCACATTACAGTTTGGCATATTTTAAAATAACTCTGCAGCATAATAGTTTATAATATATTATTATAATTAAACCAAATGCGCATAATATATACTACTTTATATAAACAGAATAATGTACCAACCTATAAATTCATTACATATGTGTATGCAAGCTTTATACGTTAGTATACCGGTACATGTTTTGTTATACAATCCAATAAAGATTTGTGGTCCGACGGATATACGATGTTTGAAATTAAGCCGTTTTATTTTATTCTCATTGTCACAATAATATTTATAAATACATGGAAATCGCTTTAAGTTTACACGGACGTTATACTAAAAAAATATAGTAAGGCTGAGTATAAATGCGACATCAACTCTGCACCGCCGACATATTTGTTTCGACGTACGCGACTATATAATATATTAATGTACCTAATACCAGTAATACTTATATATATATATATTTATAAACATGGAATTAGCCAATTATATAAGATAATACCTAACATACGCCTTTCCTGTTGCAGTCGTATCTGGCGGCAGTCTCTTGTGTGCCATTTTAACGACTATTATAACAATATTTGTTCACAGTCGATGTAATGTATATAGCAGATCCGTCGACGAAGAGTAAAAAATAAAAAACCATCAGCCGCAGAAGTGAACAAAAAAGTGTTAATGTCGTATATTATATATATGTGTCATCGCAAGTATCTTAAGCATATTATGTATGTATAAAATAAGTACTGTAGCAGTCCCACGAAGATTTACAGTATTTTTTTTTTTTTTAAGTGGTGGGTGTAGTTAATATATTATTGTGTACACCACGTGACATTAGGTACCACACATACCACTTTAAAACCGTAAATCCTCGTGAGATCCGCTTTATATATATATATTTACAGAAGAATCTAAAAAAATATATTATGTCGATGTCCATGGAAAAATCAAATTCTTCCGAATTATTTATGTGACATGTATTCTTATATAATACCTATACCATGTATAATTGTTTGTATAAAATACAAAATAAATAATATTATTTTATTATCATTATCTATTTGTTAAATGTTTACAGCTAAACAATTATTAAATCAATTTCAATGAAATTTTATTGTGTTAATTTTTAATGTGTTTTTAAAAAAAATTGTATCCCTAAGAAGTGAAGGGTAATGGCAAATTTCGTATGGAAAATAATATTTGTATGGTTAAATTTGCTTGAAATTTGATTTCAATGTTTTTTGACAAAATTAATCTTATACGCTTAACTTTAACTAACTTATCTCATCTCAACAAAACTTCTGATATATATAGTGATTAAAATATGAATACTTATATATATATATATTTATAAACATGGAATTAGCCAATTATATAAGATAATACCTAACATACGCCTTTCCTGTTGCAGTCGTATCTGGCGGCAGTCTCTTGTGTGCCATTTTAACGACTATTATAACAATATTTGTTCACAGTCGATGTAATGTATATAGTAGATCCGTCGACGAAGAGTAAAAAATAAAAAACCATCAGCCGCAGAAGTGAACAAAAAAGTGTTAATGTCGTATATTATATATATGTGTCATCGCAAGTATCTTAAGCATATTATGTATGTATAAAATAAGTACTGTAGCAGTCCCACGAAGATTTACAGTATTTTTTTTTTTTTAAGTGGTGGGTGTAGTTAATATATTATTGTGTACACCACGTGACATTAGGTACCACACATACCACTTTAAAACCATAAATCCTCGTGAGATCCGCTTTATATATATATATTTACAGAAGAATCTAAAAAAATATATTATGTCGATGTCCATGGAAAAATCAAATTCTTTCGAATTATTTATGTGACATGTATTCTTATATAATACCTATACCATGTATAATTGTTTGTATAAAATACAAAATAAATAATATTATTTTATTATCATTATCTATTTGTTAAATGTTTACAGCTAAACAATTATTAAATCAATTTCAATGAAATTTTATTGTGTTAATTTTTAATGTGTTTTTAAAAAAAATTGTATCCCTAAGAAGTGAAGGGTAATGGCAAATTTCGTATGGAAAATAATATTTGTATGGTTAAATTTGCTTGAAATTTGATTTCAATGTTTTTTGACAAAATTAATCTTATACGCTTAACTTTAACTAACTTATCTCATCTCAACAAAACTTCTGATATATATAGTGATTAAAATATGAATACTTATTATATATTATGGGGCTGATGTGTGAGCTTATATGCATGTAATATAATTTTATAACGCGTGGACAACGTAATGTGATATATTTCAAAATGAAAAAAAACTTTATTTGTATGGCTAAAATTATTTTTAATCAAAACCATTGTATAAAAGTTACATATCTCAAAGCGTCCCCCTCTAAATACCCGTGTAATAAACATTCATTAAAACGTATTCGTGTAAATAATATTATATATGCATACACTATATCTACATACCACACCGACCCCCCTCCGTGCTCCCGAGATAATTGTTAACCTAACCCTAACGGGGTCGATAATACTGCCCTCGTGTCCGGCGATTTAATCCCACGAACTGACCGTCGTCGAGCATTATATGAGTATGTATATGGTATACTCAACACCCCGTTTACAACTAGAAATATTTTTAGCACGCATACATATATAGTTAGGTACTATATATATACGGTCAACGATGTTTGCTCTCCCCTCTGATCGAGCTATTTCGCCCTTTCGAAATGACTTTGACCCCCCCTTCCCTTTCCAAAGTTCTTAACGTCACTCCGACCCTCTTGTGTACATTATACATATTATATGTCTGCGATTGTCGAAACGACGTTCGGACACCTCTCTAGAACCTACTTCGCAAATCACAAAAAGTAAGTATACACTCATAACACTGACCAGTGCCACAGTAGTTGACCCGACACCGAACTGTTCAAACAGATTACAAACTTATCGGAGGAAAAGCACAACGTTGTATAAAACGCTTTTGCACCGGCCACGCGTGCGTGAATAAACTTTAATAAATTATCGTTTGCACAGACGCACATTTTGCAGAGTACGCCCGTTTATGTATGTTTGCTTTACATAATTATTTATTTGCACGTATAATATTACATTATACACCTGTAAGAACCCATATGTGCCTTGGTTTTCGTTCCTTGGATTTTTGCGGACGTTTCGTTATTGTTGTTGGTACGACGCGTTTCTGCATAAGTCCGTTAGATATTCAAAACGAAAGTTATTATTATTTATAGTTTGCAGCTACAATATTAATTGTAAGGATGTGAATTTTTCCAGTAATATAGTAACCTATGGTGCAAGTTATTGACGGTAAAAAAGTAAAAAAAAGGTTCAAGAATAAAAAATAGACTAAACGCTTGATTCAAAATTTAACTTGAATTTTTAATTTTTAATACGTATATAGTTGCAAACAAAAAATTGTTAAAGTATTAAAAAACACTTTAATATTTTAACATCTCGTCATACCTCAAAATATTATAATATAATATATTCTATTATAATATAGTTTACCTATGTGTTTTTTTAAATTTTAAATTATTAACTTATATGATCGATATGATAATTATTTTCAGGTAGCGGAAGAACTAGCATGTTCATACTGTTTCCAGTAATAGAAATTTTGATACAGCAGTCAAAAGTAGATTATACTTTGGAGAGCTATAATTTTTTTTAATAATTCTCACAGTTTGATAAAATGCATAACTGAAACACGTTTATGCAATAAATTCTTATAATGATGAATCTAAAATAATCAATCATAACACAGGCCATATAACCCGTTTTCATTTTATACATACTTATTATAATAAAAATATATCTTCTATTTTATGATAAACAAAAAAAAAAAAACTATAATGTTATAATATTACCAAAAAAAAAAAGAATAATATTATATTATTACTGTAGCATAGTTGCGTTTGATTTATCGACTGCGAATATCAATATTTTTTCCATTATATAAACTATATAGTATGTATACCCTCACATAAAAGTAAATCAATATATTATCGATTGCCCACCATCGAAGAATTATCAAATATACGTTTTGTATATGATTCAAACGAATAATATACTCTACTGCACGTCTTTAGCAGATCGATCGCCAATAAAAAACACTTCTTGGTTTTTGCCAAATAGTTTTTAATATTCGAAACCATGCTCTGCAGGCCGACTATTTCGGAACGGTTCGATTATAATATTTACGCGTGCACAGGTAACACGCATAAAACTCACGCTTAGGCGTGAAAAACCGAAGTCGATCTTGATTTTCCAACAAGTCGACCACGATCACGCAAAAATCGATTTTTAGGGAAAATTCGACCCCATCGGTCTTAACGCCTGCGTTAATCGCCAGAATGCTGTCAAGACAAGCGTATTAAAATAATATTTATCGTATTTTTCATGCTACAATATGACACTTATATACACATAATATTATTTCGTAATAATAATAATATAATAACATTCGCCGCCGTATACATTACCGTATATCTTATTATATTATTTGAAGATAAGAACGGTCGATGCTGTATAATATTGTTATATAATAACGTACGTGTGTATAATATTATATATTATTATAGCTATAGAGAGAAAGAGACAGCAGAGGTCCCGGGAGTCCCTCGCAGAGTTTATGCGCTCGTCCCCGTCGTTATCTTTATCCGAAAATTTTCCGTCGAATAAATCAGATGCGATATATAATACAATAGTACCTATATGTTTACGTATACATATTATAATATGCGTATAAAATATATAGTTAAAGTGGAAAAAGAACGACTTTCACGGCTTTTCTAAACACACGTAATCTTATTATAATGTGCAATATACGCACAGCATACGATCATTCGAGATATGATTGCGTTACGCGCGGCACTACGATGGCGAACAATGGCGGTCCGGACGTGGCGCGTCCTTTGTCGAGGTATCGATTTCCGATAAGATTGCCTTTCTCGCGTCCGTATTATAATACGATAATAATATATTAATATATACCGTATTATATTGTAATATTATTATCGCCGTTCTTCGTGCACACCGATCGAGATTTAAATTCGTATTACCTCTGTGCGTTTGTGTTATAATAATATACTTTGTATTATAATGTATATCTATATTATCTTCAATATTGTTAAATCAGCTGCCTATCGCATTATAATATGCACCTAAATGAATTTTTCACGTAAAATAATATACAACAACGCAATATCAAACATATGCATTAGAGGAGAGAATTAAAAATAATGTCCATTAACTTTAACTTCAGTATTTCTCAACCCAGACCCAATAGTTACGATTTTGGGTTTTCAATAAAAAAAAAAGCAAAAAGTTTCGATTAAAGTACACAATCATGTATTTTTAGTATACAAACTTTATGTAATTTAATCTAAATATATATAATATTTAACTATAAACTTTTTCAAAAATATCACTTATAGACTATTATAGTATTATTTACATTTTTCTCACTTAGTGCTGTAACTCTACTCCCCTCCAACCTCAAACTTTTCTCGGAAAAATGCCTTAATATTATTCCTTATTTACCTAAAAAGTCGCTTTGTTCACCATATCTTAAAAATGTGTAAGATAATTTTTATCATTAAACCTTTTTTATATCTACTTGTGTTATTGTCATTCTACACTTTTACAGAATCATGGATATCATGCGGTCATATTGTATACTATGCTGGCCAAGTTTTATGTTTTAGTGAGAGCTACAAATTATAACTGTGATACAATGGCTAATTTGTACTTGCATCGTATAAAAAAGATATGAAATCTATATCAAATTGATCTGTTTTTTTTTTTAATATTATCAGAGGCTCTTGCTAAGAGGTAGATGAAAATATAAGATTAGTTTTGATTGTGTTGTATAAGTATAAAATATTTAGATCTGCAGAAAAATAATTATATAGTTATATAATAAGAAATCTATATAAAGCTCAATTTAGATACCATAGTTATTAATTTCCAATATTATTAATTACTAATTTTATATTATAATATTATATCGCACGATAATTCAAATTGATAAAATTTACATGTCTATCAAGTATATTGACTATAGAATATTATTTATAATTTATGGTACGATCAAGGTTAATGCATGTACCTAATGTGTATAGGTACAATATACCAAACAACTAAACTAAATAACTACCGAACACGCATGGTCGTTATATTTAGTAAGACAATTAACCAATAGATACTATAATACTTATCTATGTATATTATAAAATTTGTACAAAAAAAAAAATAATTTCAATTTCTATTAATACTTCCGCAACAAGTGAAGCTTATACATTAAGGTCACTTTTGGTGCAACGGTTTTAGATGTCGTATGTTGCGTTTTAATAATAATATATTATATTATGTATTTTATGTATAGAAAACGCATAATAGTGTCATCGATAGGTATGCATGATTTTTATACAAAATAACTGAAATTAAGAAGTTATTTATGTACGTTCAATGATCAAACACTTTCGAGTCATAGTTCAAAAAATTAATCAATTCATTGTTAAAAAATATTATTTTACATTTTTGAGGTAAAACTTAAATAACCAAAAATACATCACATTTAAATTGATCTGTATAACTTAAAAGTATAAAGCAACAAAAATATTCAATTTTTTAACATATCCACAGACTAGCACATACTTATGTAAAATAATAGGAAATATATTTCTTAGAACCTCAAAGAGACTATAATAAATTATTTATTAATTTAAACGATTGTATATGGAGTTAAGCATAGCGCGTGCTATGTATTTTTTATAGACATTATTCAGTACCTATAGCAAAGGTTATTTCATGTTTATATATTTATGAGTATTACTTAACAATAATGTATAATATATAGAAAGAAAAGAGTATAAAATAGACTTCTATAAATATTACAATACATAAAAAAAAATTGTATGATTTATATTATGATTTGGCTTATTTATTAATATATACGGACCTAAATTCTTGGACAGACATTTTAAATTTTACTTGACAAAAAAATTTGAGTTCGGCGCCATTGAGAAGTATATGTATACTAAAACTTATAAGATGGAAGAATCAGCATAATAATTATAGATGACAGCATTTCTTTGTATTGGACATATCGATATTAATTAATTTGTTTCATTCACGTGAGATATGATCAATGGGGACATTATCCATATGAGTTATGGGGAGAATAATAGTTTAGAAAATTGGAAAACAACGAGACATGCATTGAGTTTGAGACATTTTACGAGTAGCTCTGCAGAAAAGTACATAGTTCCATTTTACACCAATTTGGACATGAAGTAAATGCAATAAGCGAACAGGCATTTTAAATTAAGGTTCTCTTGAATAAGTTTAAAGCGTGCAGTCAATAAAGGGGAGAGATCACCAGTACTTCACTGTCGCCTGTATAGACAATTTAACTTAAGAATAGTCTCTAAATATATGCTCAAAAGATTCAATAATATTTTTTGAATCACAACAACTAAAAGCCAAAATAAAAAATGGCTATACTATAAATACCCCATTTTACTACATTTTCTATTGTCTATAAATCGTTCTTTAAAAAAAACTATTCTAGAAATCAGTAAACAAATGTTCATTTCATAATGCTATTCACAGGTCAAAAATAAAAGAAGCATTATAAAAATGTGATTGAGGATCACACACGACTAAAAAAGTAAAAATCTACAAACAAAACACATAATATTGTGTTCATTCTAAATTTAAATATTGTTTTTGCATAAACAGAATCGACTTAATAAAACATATAATATACACAATAGTAATGAACTGAATATATAAAGTTTTGGCGACTTGTATATTTATTATACGTTTATACGTATAACATCTATGGTATTTTGTATAACATATATTATACGCACTTAAACATTTATTGAGTCTTGTTCGACCAGCATAAACCGAAATAATTTCAAAATTCGATCATCGAATTTCGATGTATATTATATTATTGTTTGTTCCGACGACTATTTCGTCGTTTTAACCGTAGTTTTAAAATTGTATTTTCTGTCAAAGTATATAAATATATAGAACTCGTGTGTATATATAGGATATAATATGTATAAAACTAAGAACATTGCGTATATGGGCTATAACGCTTTTAGCAAACTGTATGTTATGTATATTTTATAGATGTTCGTTTACAGTTTGATATTATTTCAACGTATTATCGATTATTATATATTATTTTACAGTAAATAAGTGCGAAAAACTTTCAACTATTTGAATTGAGAACTCATTTTCTCGTTATAGAATATGGACAACAATGCGGCAACGGGTAAAATAATGAAGAATAGTTTTCGCGTGGATAAAAACTTCGTGTACCTAATAGTTTTTCATGAAAGGATGAATTTTCTTGTGATGCTATAAAAAGTATCGAAATAGAGACAAAAAAATGTGGTATCATGCTACGTCGGAACACGATCTATAAAAATATTTTTGTGCAAAATAAACGAATACAAAAGAACCCGACATTATAATGTACATGTATAGGTAAATAAATACATACGTAGTGTATTTTGAAATCAAAAACATAAAAATAATTATTCTTTTTTATTATAAATTATAATATAGTCCCACGACTAAAATTTTAAAAACTCCTGTCACACGAATCCTAGCGGAAAATCAAAGTAAGCGATATTATAATAAAATGCGACTGTATTATTATTTACACTGTAGTACACGCACATTATCTCGTTTGAACGATCGTTGTTCGCAAGCCATTTGATTTCAACGCGATTTTTTGCAAACTGCAACGAGCACCCGACGTTTAGCGTTAAAATTATTATGCAAACAGTCGTCACGGAAATTAATTTTTATTTCTACATAGTCGAATACGCGTGTTTATCTACGCTTCTACAGAATATCGCCCGCCGGAGGGGTCCGAAACGCGTTCAATGAGTCTTCGTGACGAAAAAATTCACGCGTGTTTTACTGTTTTGTGCTCACGACTCTATTACGGACGCCTTTTGTATGAAATAAAAACAAAACCGTGATAAAAAAAAAAACCGAATTCGAAGATAAAAATATACTTATATAGGATTATATTATACGAGATCGCTGTATAATAGTTTAGGGCGTGCGGCCGCGAGACAGTTAAAATCGGCGACACCGCCGTCACGTCTATAATAATATAACATTATTACACTTTAGGTATAATACGATTTGTCGCGCGACGACGACGGAGGCCGCGTAAAAGGTCGTAAAAGTCTCCGTATAGACACAAACCGCGTGTAATAAATTTGAACGAGTCCGACGGTGGCTGCGGCAACGGATTTACGACGCGATTTCGGCCGGTGCAAATCCGCGCCGGGAGGATTTTTATCGCCATTTAAGTGGCACTATATCGAATATATACATGTACCAGTGTACCTACTGAAACGTTAACGGTCTGAACAATGGTACGTCTCGGCTTATTAGATGGCGTATTTTGTATTATACTAATATAACATAAGTATACTGCTGAGGTTACTGCAACGGCTGCAGCAATCGAGGTCTACAAGTGTTACTTTTATGAACCCGAAAGAAAACAAGCAATATACCGAAGCGGATATGTGTGCGTATGTGATACGACCGAGAGGGACTCAATTCGATATATCGTTATGTGGTGGGCACTGTACGTTTTATTGCCGATTCCACGACCTGCCGCCAATCCCGAAATTTGTCGCGGACGATTTACTCTTGATCGTTTCTCTTTTTTTTTCTTTTTAGCGGAAATTGGCCGGCCGATACACGCTTTATCAATGATATTGTGAGAAACAGGACAAACGACTATTAAAAAAAAAAAAAAAAATTGCCAATATTCCAAAGTACCTACCAACCTATATCTATATAGCGGACACCAATACTAGATGAGATATTTTTCAATTTCAACAGGACCGAAAAGGTCAATACGATTACTTTTGGAAAAGCGTAATACTTGAAAATAAGATTAATTTTTTCCCAGATATTACTCAGGACGTGTTAGTAAAATTCCCAACGCAATCGGGAAATACTCGCGTACACTTTACAGTCTACACTATAGGGGTCCTCGCAGGCCGAATGCTGCAGCAACATTAATGTACGATACAAAACGAAGTAACACAAATATAAATCGCCGCGGGATTACGCGATTTATAATATTGACTTCGTTCTCTCTCTCTCTCTTTTTTTTTTAATACAAACCAAATATCATTCGAGTTACATATATAACGTGTATAATTGGTTTTTTTATCGGTTTATGTGTAATCCTCCGATCGAGCTTTTCGTTTACAATGTAATATCATAAATATATATACACAATCGTCCACACTGAATGCGAACGCACATAAATCGACACGTCGCTCTATTATCGTATCGTATCGTCTGTAGCAAACGGGGAGAAGGATCGGGAAAAATAAATATACCGAATTTTATGTCATGCTGCAGGCTTCGCGGGGATTTTAATAATAATCGTTCGTTTTTTTTTACGGTGTTTCCGCGCTTTTAATGGAATGCTAAAAATCACTATACCGGAATATAACCACTGGTGTGAATATTGCTTTTTTTTTTAATATTATACATTCCACTAGTGATTTAATTCGATCTTTGGCCGTTAATATACAAATACATACTTATTACATCGCATACCACTTCAGTGGCAACCACAGCAAAAGCAAACTAATCAATTACGAGATGTGAGTGAAGTAGGTATTTACGCATACGAAATTATCATCATACGTATACAAGTAATTGACGTATACACGACATTTCCTGGTTGATGTTGACTAGTGGCATAATCGCGTTGGTGGGGAGGGGTCTTTTCAAAGGCATCTTTAGGCGTCCCATCAGATATTCCAACAATAAACACCTTTAAATTCTCATTAAAATATTAAATTAAATGTAATAAATGCATTAATTTATTAATTTATAAAAACATTTTTTCCTCAAATTATTGCATTAAGCATAGATTTATTGCACGTTTCTTCTATTGTACAATATTACGTCCACGTTATCGAATTATTGGACTATAAAAATAATCCCAATTATAATGTGTCATTAATTATAATAATTACAATCAATGTGTTATTTTTTTGAACAAAATTTTAGCCCTTTTCCCTTTTTAATAAACTCTTATTTACATAATGTGATTTAAAGATAAATTAGGTAGTTACGATTTATTTCTAAGCTATAAAATGAGTTTTAAGACTTATGTAAAAAGAAAATTTTTAGACAAGGACTTCAATTTTAGTGAATGTGTTGTATGTCTCTCCCCCATCTAGTTTTTTTTACATAGTTGCGCCACCACTGTTATTGGTATAATAATATTAATCACGTCTTTCGTATACGCGTAATACCTATATTATTATAATACCACGTGTGCAGGGCTTTTGTCGTACAAGTAGAAATACTGAGACTTCAGTCATCGCCAACCGACGTTTTCACGATGTGTAAGGCGTTTGAAATAATAGCGCAGCTGTAAAAAGATCGTCGGTGACGGGGTCCATTGGATTTATGTGAACCTTACGTCGAGTTTACAGAACGCACGTACATAGAGTATATGATGCAATTGTACATCGAGACGAGGGAAGAACGAGTGTTTGTTCACGCGTGTTTTTATTGTCGTACATATTATATATTCTACGGTTTCGTCGCTGGGATTAAGTCGCTGCACAGTTACGACACGCTGTACCAACCAATACCGACAGTCTTATAAAAATACTATTTAATAATATATTAGTCGGTGTAACGTGTCCATTTTGAGCTTGTATAATATATTGTACGTAATATGCGCTTATAAGTCACGCGCATGGCGGCAACAAATGTGCACCACGTTCAGTGTTTTCTTTTCGAAAATATGTCCTCCGATAATTTACTATATATATTATACGTATAAACATTTATGTATTCGAGTGAAATGAAAGGTTTGTATCTTAATATGTGTCGGCACTCGTCGTTATCGTAGTGTCTATTTTTACGTAGGTATATCGTTAAACTTGCTACTCATACGCCACTCTTAATAGAAAAAACAGATTTCCAAAAATACGAGTAAATATAAGATATATTATATATAGGTACCGCTTACAAATTGTATGTGTTACTCCTCAATTAGACAGTCATACTCGACGAGTAAAATATATTTCGTGATAAAATACACGACACCGATTCTAACACTGTATATCAGAGATGTTGAACCTATGACACGTGTGTCACAGCAAGTGACATGCGTATGATCTGCAGTGACCCACATAAGATTTGTTTTTTATCATTCAAGCCACGGATATAGGCATTTTTAAGTTTAAAATAAGGGTTATCAAATTAGTTGACACGCGAAGAAACTAAAATATAACCAACATTTTTATTTGACAAGCGGATACAAAAAGGTTCGCCATCCCTGTTGTATATTGTAATCACCGGCTGGCGGCTAATTCAAACGTAAATGTGGTTGTAAAAAATTTATGGGAAATGAAAATGCTATCATTTTGTTATTATCGCACCGGTAACCGTCTAAATGACTTTAATTTCTGTTGGGCGTTTTAATTTTAAATTTAAATCGTATTTGTTGTTAACAATGAGTTTTTATCGGTTGTTTTTATAACTCAAATATATTTTCAGTGCATTGTATACAGGTTGAGATGTAGCTCACCGACTTCTGAAATATTGAGAAACCGATTCCAAATTATTTTTTTTTCGAAACTTAAAAATTATTTATTAGAGTATCTTATTAAATACCTGCATCTAAATACATTATATTCATAATAAATTGTATTCAAAATATTAAACCTATAGAACCGTCATTTGCAATTGATTTTAGTTGAACTGTATAGTTTTATTTTTAATTCAACATGATTATCAATGACGATCACACGGCCGTGCAATATGCAGTAAATAACTAAATATAATAGCCAATAGGTATGCATTACGAGAATAATGTATGTACTCTTTTGCATCCAGCGCAATCATTTGAAACCGAAGTTCAAAGACTTGATATTCAGTTTGTATTTGATGGAGTCCAAACAATGCGAATTCTCGATGTTTTTGTATCAGATTTGAAAAAAACAATTTTAATTATAATATGACGGATAACATTTGTAGCAAGTAGTAGACTTAATACAATAAGAAAAATAATCGTGATCGATAACATTATAATGGTAATCACTATTTTTTTTAATCTATGGCTTCGGTTAATAGATTGCTACTGGGTATAATATTAAATTTAAACGTGTAAATAGTATATTATGTTCTGTCGTTCGCTGTTACGATATAGGCTTACCACAATATTTTATGGTCACACATTTTTTTTACATTCTTAACAATAAAACCACTCAGTATCCCATCCCTCGTATAAACACGGTATATAGCGACAAATAACAATTGCAGTTGTATACGCGGCGCGCGTGCCTAAATGAAGTATACACATTGTGTTACACTATTTTAGTATATTACCATATAAAACGTTTAATATCTAAGCGCGAATTACGCGATAAACGTCGTCGTATTACCATTTATAACCATTAACCACCACCACATCGTGTACAATAATATAACAAGTTTAATGTATATATTTTACTGTCATTATTGTTATTATTATTATTATTATTATGACAACGGAACAGCGGTCGTAAAACAGACTCGGATAAAGTGTGTTTTACGATTCGCGTTATGTTTATAAACGATTGTACATATAAACACACATACATATACATAATACAATATATAGCCGACGGCTACTCTTCGGAATATTATGCGGCGCGCGCGCGTACGCGCTTTTCCCGAGAACCTGTGACCTGCAGTAAATTAGTCGTTCAGAACCGCGTACAAAACGACGGCATTGTGCGGTAAGACAGAAAATAAGGAAGAGGTATAATAAAAAATAATAATTATTATTATAATAAAGATTTCATCAAACGAAATATACTTATAATTTACATTATATATTATATCCTGTAAAATTTATTACATTATGTAGATAAATATTATATTGATAGAACACTTGACATTTTTTGACTGTCCGAATTATTAATTAATATTAAAAGGACTACCGTCATGATACAGTAAGTTATTATTTTAAACATTTTAGATATAAAAACCAAACGTGTAACGAAACACTTATATCCTTAAAGAATAGACAAGCCCTTCCCTGCAGGATATATAACAAATATCGTAATAATGTTTGACCGACCACGCGTTACAGTATACGTCCGAATGATGGAATAAATTTTTTCCTTTGCGTGGGCTATAGCGAAACTTAAGTCCGTGGTGGGTATAGGGTCATGCCGGGTGATTGCTGGGAGGGTCGAAGTTCTGAGAGAAAATAATCGGTACCTACCTATGTGTATATTATTTGCATGTGTACGCGGTCGACGGCGGTCGACCGATAACTTTTCGTGGCCGCCGCGAAGTTTCAGCGTTTGTTTTGAATATTTTATCGGTCGTTTGTGCCGGGGGCGCGGATAAGAAAACGCTCCGAACTCAAGTCCCGCGAGGTATTGTATATGTATGCTATCGCGGAGTATCTACTCTACCGCCAACCCTTCCGGGCGCACGACCCCTGTGTATTTCTTCCTCGGCCGGCGGCGTCTCGGAGGTTATATTATTATTATGTTATAATATGCGCAGCGGTGGAGTGGGACGTCGGTTTAATTTCGAGACCTCGAGGCGAGCGGGCACCAGCGCACCGCGGAAGATCGCTCTCGCACACACACACACACACATACATATAGACTTTGGATTATTAAACTTGCCATAAAGGCGGGTATATATATCCACAACGGCCGCCGCCGCCGGTATATCTTTTTCCGCCCGGGTTCGCTTTATTTTAATTCCCCCGCCGAAGCTAACCGACCGCCTCTTCTCCTTTGCTATAAGGTTAGCCCATCAAGACGTTTTCCGTTTTTATTTTTAATCCGACTTTTGGCCCTCAAAAGACGTCGTTTATTTTTTCAGCCGCTTTCGCTCCCTCTGGCTACAACAGTTCCTCCCGTCGGTCCCGCCCGCACGCGAAACATTTTTAATTAAGATATGTATGTATATATACATAATACACCACCACTTTTATACTTATATACTTGTATGTGTACGTAGTACACTCGGCAGTCTCGACGTCGGTTTTACATTATTTCCCTTCCGCCGTCTTTTAATCCGCATAAACGGTAAATTGCCCGTGGACCCGAGTGGGTTGATTATTATCATCGTCATTATTATTATCATTATTATTATTACTATTATTATTATTATTATTGTATAGTGCAACGCGCTAGCACTTATATACGGGGGACCACGCCGGATTTAATTCGTGAAACTTTTTTCCCCGTTTTTTTTTTTCATATCATTTGCATTCGGTCGTAAATCTCGGGTTTTTTTTTTTTTTTTGGCGGCACCGGTAGGCGGGTCTCGTCCCGAGATCGGAGGAGATGTTCCGCAAACATGCGTCATATATATACACAACATATACACACACACAGTGATCTATCTATATACATATACCTGCAGCAGTACCACTCCCGCGCTTTATATATACACGACTACGCGCGTATCCTGTGTGTACTCGCCGCTCCCGCAATCCGTTCCGCTCCACGCGCACAAAATCCGATTGTCCGGCAGCAGCCGCCGTAAATCACGGACGACGCGAGGTGGTCGTCCGACGAGGATGAGTACGATCGTATATTATACAGGTAGAGTAGCGCATATTATATAGTGTGTTTAATGTTTTCGTTGGCACGACGGTCGGTATATACGTATATATATATGGTATATTACTATTATATGAGCACCCACGTACACATATTTTAATCACTGCGCGACACATGTAGAGTATATATTATATTATATATATAATACACATACCTATAGTATAAGGCCCGAGCGCATGGACGGTGCATTTGAAAATGCGACGAAAAAAAGGTAACAATAACGGGCGTATACCGAAAAAATAAATAAATAACCGTCGCGCATGTATAATACATCAGTTCTTTTTACCTTACCGGGGCTTCTATACGTATACGATTTTACAATAATAAATATTTTCATCGTGTGTATACGACTGTTCGCGCATACCTGGACGGCGGGTTATACGAAATACACCTTGCATCATGGTAAAAATCTTTTAAAAATACACAAGAGCAGATGGAACAGAAAATTATTAAATAATTTTTTAAATAATTGTTATTACTTTAACATCGCAATCTTAACAAAATTACATTAATTTTCAGACAAGTTTAAAGACGAAGGTCTGCTACAGCAGAGTATATTTATTTTATTAAAATTCCAGTATTACTTTTTACTCAATGCTTTTCAAATATAATAATAATTTTCAACGATAGACTCATTTAAAATCAATAAAACGTTTATTGAAGTGATCATTTTTAATTAAAAAATCATTAAAAAAATCTTAGAAATGGATAAGACTTTTTTTATACATGCTATTTTAGCAAAAATCTTATATCAAGTAAACCACAATTGCTGTAATAAGATATTGATAACTTAATTGAAAATATTTGAATATTTCTTAAACTATACAGTGTTTTTTAAAAAAAGTAGAAAACATAATTATACATAATATTTTAGTTACATAGTTTTGTGGTCATTTTCAACATTTTAAATTAGTACGAAATTGTTTGCATCTTTGACAAATCGAGCTTTAGTGCACAAAAGCATTTTTCACGACAATGCATTTAATGCAATAGCAGTTTATAGTTGTATTATATATATATATATAATATATTGCAATATAATTCCGTATACCGTTTTGTATCTTTGCCGGTCGCCGTCGTATCGTAGTTCCGAAACGAATGGGATTAATTTTTTTAATACAACGAATAGGAAATAGATGGAAAATATCTGTACAAGAGGACTGTAAGTATAAATATATAGATAGATAGATATATTTACCCAGACGGCGGCCAGACAAATTACGACACAATAAACGTTGTGTATATTGCGACCGCCTCGCTGCCGGTCTCGTGCACACATATATATATATATTATTATTATTATCACAAGGATATAGGGTCAACGACGAAATGGTCGAGACACTGCACAATGCGCTCGCATATATTTTTATTAAAACTAATTATCGAAATGCGCTTCTATTGCGTGGGCCATATAGCTGTCAACGTTTCTGCGCCAATTCCGTGCGTAATACGGTCACAACACTGCAATAACAGTTACACTATATTATATTATATTGTTTGTACACATAGCGCGTGTGAAAATATGTGGTCGGGCGTTGGGTCCGCTTTTGCACTGGGTTCCTGCAGTGATATTTATATGTTAATATACTGCAGTCTCTGAATAATGAAATTGTTAATTTGAGAATTGTTATACATAATATACGGTAATAATATTACATCCCAAAATTTACACAACCAATTAATGTACAAATATTTTGCAATTTTAACGTGATATGTACCTATGTGTTGACGGATTTGTCTAACAATGCTTTTTGAATTTCAGCGTGTTGAACATAATTATACTGTTTTTTTCTGACAATCAATATTGGTATAATTCATGAAATATTCAAGCACAGCAGTATAAATACAGATAATTTCATCACAAAAACGACTAAATTCGTGTAAAATCGATACAGGTTTATGTAATATAATTATACATTTTTATTTTAATTTTAGGTTAAAGATCTGCACTTCCGAAAAACGAATTATTATTTTTCAATGAAAATCTAAAATATGATTTAAACAACTCTTTTATCTGATTCTAAATATACACATATATAGGTATACATTATGTATTTATGTAAATTATAATCATCGATCAACGTTTACATGGGAGGTGACTGGCTAACGAATATTTATGAAATTCAGGTGTTTTTTGTTTTATTACGTATATCTAATATAAACTATTGCATACCTTGGCCAAAAAAAGCTGAATGTTATACAATATAATTTTAAAAAAATAATAGTTTTTTCGAAATATATAATCACTCAATATATACATTGATCTACGTGAGCAAAAAAAAACACCCTAAAAACCAGTATAAATTATACCTATATTATAAATAAGTAAACGAAAGTACCTAGACTCATATAATATATGAATGAGTATACCAAGTGTCTATTTTCTAAATTATATACGAATAATAAGATTAGAGAAATGGATCTCTGAAATTACTAATATGGAATAACCATAATACCTATGTATGTATACTTATTATACCTATATAATAATAGACCTAAACCTAGTTTTTGAGTTCAAGGGAAATACGATCAAAATAGAAAAAATAATGATCATTTTTGGTCAACGAAATTAATAGGTACTATGTAGAATTCAAACCATAGTACTCCAGAAGGAGAATAATAATATTATTTTGATTACATTTTATTTCTATTATTATTTTTAATTTTTTAACATTATAAATTGACGATTTATTTACCAGATAATTGCTTTAAATCTAAATCAGAATATTTAAAATATAACTACAACTGTCTACAAGAGTAAAAAACAACATTATAATAGTCAACAATGGAATTACATTTATATTGAATAACTTTATTTTATTATTATTATTATAATAGTAAAATATACTATTTATTTATAGTTATTCTTCTATAAATTGATTTATTATATTCTTTATGTAAAGAAGTGTATAATATGTGTTTAGTTTCATAATTGGTGTGCAACTATTATAATTTAAAAAATAAAATCCATTTGGACCTATATGAAATTCAGATGTCACAATTTATTCGATTAATACATTTATCTACAAAAATTATTTGTAAGATTTAATTTCAATAGTTTTCGTTATTTATTAAAACTGTTAAAAAAGAAACTAATTTATAAGCCAAACATTAAAAATTAGTTTAATTATATAATTATACTAGTTTACAATTTTTTATTATATAATTTCCAACATTATGTCTGTGTTTATCTTTATATAGTGTACCTATCATATATATATATATAGTGTTGTGGTGCGTGTGTTTATAAGCTGTAACAAAAACTGCAGTATGAAAGGGGGAAAATCAAAAGCGTCGTTACTGCACGTTTTATGGTCGTTCGGGAGCGACAACAACCGGTTAAGAAGAGCACTTACCTAACGTTAAATAAATATATATATATATACTTGAACGTCGATCGGGTGGGCTAGTGCGCTTTCGAAAATCGCCGGTATATAGCTTTTAAATGGGTCCTTCCGGGGGCTTTTGAGAGCGGTTTAACCGCCGGATCGACGGCAAAATGAGCCCATCGAATGGCAGTCCAAATGAATTTTTAACGGCCGGCGGCGGCGGCGTATGGGCGAGAGGGCGGTGGTGTAATCGACCGGTCCCGTCGATGACGACGATGATGGCCGCCATCAAAACGGTAATATAAGCCCCGTTTCCCGTTTGGCGCGCGCCGAGAGGGTTTCGTTTTCGTATACCCGACGGGGCGCGCCGCGGAAAATAGAATAAAATAATAATGATGTATAGATTTTAATATTACAGCGTTTGTATACAGAAAGTTTGATCGATTCTGCGTTGCGTGAAATCAATCGGAAAGACTGTACTGTATACGATTGACGGATAAAAAATGTGCTTTCGTTGTACGACATAATATACCTATTAAATAAACATTTTATTATCGGGGAAAAGGGCTCTCTCATTGTGGTGTTAAAAAAAAAGTCAGAATGAAGAAATAAAGATTCGATTGGTCTGTTAACGGACTTTAGAGAGCCGTTTTATTTGATCTCATTGAAAAACAATCGTTTTCCCCTCTCCAATAAACCCAAAACGGTTCGTATATGAAATTTCAATGACGATGGCCACGATTAATGTCATTCTAACGGTAAATATACGCCCACACCTAATATATACATCAACATTACTATATCTAACGTGAATGATTCTTAATTAGGTTAGATATGAATACCTAAATATAAAAATATAATATGATATGTAATAAATTACATATAGGTATATATACATAAAATATGTAGATACAATTCGTCCAATGGAATTCACGACCCATTTTATGCAAGTATATACTATCTATATATATTTACGGTTTTTTGGTAGAATATATATGTTAATATTTAATTTAATTAAAATACAATATTACCTATATAATATCCCTTGAACACCTAATACCGTTTGTTTTTATGAAATCGTACATCAGCTACAGCTTTTAAATTCATATAGGTTAGCATATTGCATATATTCTTCGGGTACCATGTATTAAGAAATTCTACGGATTTTACTTATATTATAGTATGACTAATTTAAAACCTATATAAGCATATAAACAAATTTAAAATGTGAAATATTTAACAGTGTATTGAAAAAACAGTATACACAGTAAATATAGTATCTCGTTAATCAAGTTAACAAAGAAGGTTAATAATATAATAAATTTTATTAATGTATATTAATTTAATTCTTGTAAGTATAAATGTAATCAAATGTAATCGCATCATGTTTATTGTATACATTAACACATTATACCATCATGAGATTATTAAGATTACTATAATAATATTTTACTTTAAATTAAACCTGACATTATAAAATATTATATATTGTGTGATTTTATTCTTAAGCAATGAGTTATTTTATACATTATAATACATTATTGGTACACGGATAAAAAAGAATTAATATTACGGCAATATTGAAACACAATACATAAAAAAAAGTTCCCGACGTTATATTATATTTATCCTTTATGAGAAATTTGGTTTATGAACGTGGTATCATTTTTTTGGCTTAGGCTCATAGGGGAAGTTTGAAATTTATGCTCGGTTTCGTAAAAAAAAATATATTCGTAGCGCATAAAGATTGGTTGCGTCCGCCCATTATACCTTTTTTTAACATTATAATAAACAGATTTAATAAATTTTGATTCCCGGCTGAGAACTCTGGGGTAAAAGGGGTTTCTTTCAGGACGTGTACTGAACTGATGCAGTAATAAAGCAAACGAAATAACCCCCTCCCGTCGTGTCCATTATCTTTTTGCTTCTTCCCGGGCACATCGCTCAGTCAGGACCCCTTTCCAATGATAATGTTATATATATTTTTTTTTATATAAATAGGGTGGATTCATATCGTTTATTGACAAACTTTTGGGGTGCACTCGAAATGTTAGTTTTATAATCTAAGATATTTTACCATATGCACATCACACGTTTTTTCTTTATAATATTATGTATTATAGTTAGATTTTAATACTGCAGCGGAATTTATATTTATATTTATGCTAATCATGCAAATAAATGTAGTTGCTTTTAAATGAAACTACTTACATACGTAAATACATAATATAAATGTTTTAATGTTTAAGGTCATTTTTTTTTTTTTTTTAAATGTTTTAATTATTCGACTTATTTTGGAGTTTTCCCGTATAATTAATAATGTATATTATTTAGGCAATATTATGTATTGCTTTTAAGATTTTAATATAATATATATAATATATATTATATAAAATGAATAGTATATTTTATTTACAAGTAGGTATAATGTACATTCGTGTTTCCTGAATACAAAACATATAAGGACATTGATAAATTTCACCCGAATATATACGGAAACTATACACGCGATATATAATAGACAATACCAATAATATACGACACGCATACTAGCTATTAAGGGTCATATTAGAAATGTTATTTTCCCTATACAAAGAGATCCTAAAAAAGACCTGGTAGAATTCACGTTTTAATTCCAAAAATTAATGCGAGTTATTAAACGTTTTACTTCACACCATCGGTTAAAACCTTGATACTTCGATTCAGAGGTCGTGTTGACCGATTCACTGTTTTATATTTCTGACTATAAATCACTGTTAAATCTAGAATTTTTGAGTGACAGAAACCTGTGAAGCGATGATTGGTTACCATATGTTACACACGCATATATGAAACCGCTTGTATTGTACGTATTTTAAAAAGTATCTAGATGACAATAAAAACGGATACCGATAAAATCCTCGCAACAGAATGACGCCTAAACCTATAAGGATACTGCTAAAAATTCAAACACACATTCTCGTTTACCATATACACGGTCGCTGCTGCAGCGGGCAGTATCTATACACGCATTACAACACGAACGAGCTGAGTGTTAAGTTTTTAATTAGGCTTTTATCGCGGCGCGCCGGTATATAATAATATATTATATACTCTCGCGGGTTTGTTTGAATTCTGCGCGTCCGAATTTATATAATATAATATTACGGCGCTGCCACCCCGTTCGGATTCCGAATATAATTATAATATATTGCGTTATTATACGAACGAGCGCGCCGCTAAGAAGCGGCAATATAATACGATATATATACATACGCTATACAGGGTTAGCGGGCCGGAGGAGATAAAGATGGCGGCGGCGGAAAGGTTTTAACTTTAATCCGAAAAGCTGATATTTCACCGGCGCGGCGGCGTTAATGGTCGGAAAAGCCGGGCTCGCCGTACACTCACACGCATATATACCCGCCGCCGTTTCGGATTCATCCCGTATTCGCGCCCGGATGTGTTAACACCCCCGCCCGTGATTTACAGACGCCATTTACCCGGGGATTTCGCGAAAACCGTATACGCGTATATATGTGCATATAAATCTTCGTAATCTTTTCCCGCCTATATGTATACGTGTATATATAGTACCTAAGTGCATATATATATATATATTTTACAATATAACGTTCAACTCGTTCATACTGCTGCGTATCATTCGTATACATACATATATATATGTATGCAGATCACCGCATAACCGCCCTGCGAACGAGATATACGCCACAATACGAGTATATAGAGGCGTTTCTATTTTCACGACCACGGGGCTACGATGACGGAATATTTTTAAAATTTGTTTTCGCGATGATTCAATACAGCGATCAGGATGTAGAAAATTTTTAATTCACACAAAACTATTAAAGTGAGTGCGTTGGTGGATTCGACGATAATATGCATTTAAGTCACGCGAGACTTGCAGTTTCACCCTGTATGTAATAAATAATAATATTTTAAAATCGGTTCAAATTTCAAATCATACCCACAACACGGAGAAAAAATTGATTGTTTCAAAACTATTTGAATCTATAGTAACATTAAATTATCAAAACAATCACGTGTAATACATTTCGTAATTCAGAGACAAATCAAAGATTTTTTAAATGCGTATACGTCATATTGTATAATATATATAATTCGAAAAATAATAATTCTCAATTATAGTATTATAATACATTCGTATGCATTTGCAGTTTTTGAAGTGATGTCGGTGTACACAGCCACTTCCATTAACTATAAATGCGTAACAATTATTTATAATTTAATTTAATTTTTACTCCACATAATCGATGCAGTTAAAAGCGTTAAATTCGTTTCGATTTTGAAATTATATTAAAAAAAAAAAAACAAATTAAGTACTTTAATAACTACATTACGTATGACAGTACGACCGTATAATTACAATGTTATATACCACATAAACTTTAAATCAAGTACTGCAGACACGGTACGATGAAAAGGTGACCAATACAACTATATAATAATATATTCAAACTCAATTAATTACAGCAAGGCTCATTGTCAATATACACATCATTCGATAGCTATAAAAAATATACATTACAAACATCAACACCATTAATATTACCGAATAACTCCATACGATATTAAAATATATTTAAGATCTTTATATCAGTCTGCCCCTGCAGACAACGGTAATTATATTAATATATGTACAGACTACAGATCAACATAATGAGTATATTCAGCAGTGACGACAATATTACGACGACCATAAAGGCGATAATAATAATTTAGTATAATATAATATAAAATATCCTACTGGACTCTGACGCTAACGTTTCAGTAAGTACTCGGGTAATATAATATTATGCGCACTGTGATGTGCGCTCGTGTGATAATATTGTCCTGTACAAATTCGTAATATAGCCGTCTGCGAACTCGATTTTCCGCGTCGCACATTCGAATCGCCATCGTTCCATTCGACCGGCGAGCGGGTTAAACGACCGACGAAAAGACGTAGATATTATATTTTCGCGACCGCGCCAGACCGGACCATAATAATAATGTACGGTCTATTATTATTATTACAAGTTTATTATGTGTTTCTGCTGCTGCACATACACCATAATACTGTGTATAATAAATAAATTGGAAAACCGAAATGTTAACGACTCTCGGACCGTTCTGTTTTACACGCACTCCGAGCATACACAATATGACATCGCTGCTCATTTATTTAAATACAAAATAATTGTTTTTAAGCGATACACTCGTTAATACGAATTTTATGTACGATGTTGACATTTATATGAATATATTATTTTATGAAGTCATCATTATTATATAATATTAATATAATTATTATAATAAATAATAAAATAAAAATATTATTTTTATTATATTATTATTACTGTTATTTTTATAGAAACTATGTTGAATAAACAAAAAACTTATTATGTATATTATAAATGTCAACATATTATGCATTAAATTGTTTATGTCACCTATATGGATAATATTAGAAAAATATGGAATACATATTACTATAATAATTTTACCACAGCAGGTAGATTGACGGAAACGGGTAATTTCCATAAAATTACATAAATTATTTTGTATTTGGTCATAGTATTAAACTAACATAATAAAACTTTAACACTTTTGGAATTAAGAAAAATCTTGTACTTAAAAGACTAAAAATTATAGTAATATGAACCAGTGTGAATACCATAATATAGGTACTTGGTACTTGGATACTGAATTTACCGCAGTATTATATATTATTTAAACACAAATTTGCAGTATACAAATGCGTACAAACGTCAAACACCCACTGAAATAGGTAAAATACTAAAATTTAAACATTTAAATATTTTAAATACAAATAAAAATGTTGAGTACTATAATAGGTAATAATAGGTACTTCTGTATAATATAAGGTTATATTACACTTAAGCACGCCACATGTGTCGTTGTATAATGGTATTTATTTTAAAAAACGGCTGGCTAACATACATGTTCGAAGCGTCCAAATTATATTAAAATATAACTAATTAATAATAATTTACAGAGACAACTAGCTATATGGTTAATGGTACCTTCGCCAAGAAATTCGGGTCAAAACTTGAATAAAATATTATTATATCTATGAGTGTAACCCCGACCACCACCGTCGCTTAATCTTGTTATACAAACGTTTTTTTTTTTAATATTTAAATATTACTTCTCCTCGGTCTCGTCTTTACAATGTAAATGCATATACTATCTATACGTAAGCTCCTGTATATTATAACCCATCACAGTATGCTACTGTTCACACCAAAATTTTATAATATTCACGCCACAATAATTCGTTAAAAATAATAAAATATCGTATAATATTATAATATATTACCTACTGTAGATTTTAGTTCATAAAGTGACATTGTGAAAATAATTTTAGTTTAGTATTATTATAATACTAAAGTTTATTTTACGAATATGTCACCAAAGAGAATAGTTTCTGATTCTCGATTCTGTTCATTAAAATAATAATGAAAATTATATGAATTGATTATTTTTGTATGATATTATTTTAGAGTGTGTTGTTTCACTATACATATTTTATCGAACAACGTAGATTGAAATAACAAGAAGTCTCAAATAAAATACATGGAGTGAAGTAGATATTGAAAAAAAAAAGTAATAATAATATAAAGATGGTAATAACTAATAATTTATGACTCATTAGTTATTTTCAAAAACCCTAAGTACTAAAAAAATTGAATGGTACCATACATTGTATTTGTGTGCATGCAATTTTGCAAATTATAATCTAAACTCTAAACGCAATTATTTATCACAATATCAAATTACTATAATTATTATAATAATGTTAGTTGTTACGAATTTGATACTATGATAACATAATTTTATTCATATCTGACTTCAAAAGTTAAAATAAATCAAACGTTTGATAGACATTAATACGTTGTTATAGTTATTATAATTATTCAATTGCTATAGGCTAAAGAGGAAAATGGAAATTAAAATATTAATTAGATATCTTATCGTTTTAAAGTTAAAATCATTTTTACGTTTTACTTTATTTTTTGTTTTACCGTGTACAAGAGGTAAAAAAAAATGATAAATTATAAAATTTAATTTGACGAAAACATGTTTGTAATATATTTTTAAGAACCGGTTACTATACACAACATTACAAGCGCGTAATAATAGGTAACCAAAAAATGTATAGATAATAATATTATTTTGATACCTATCTTTACTCGAGAGCAAAAATGGTATGATTAAATTTAAAACGCATCATGGTTCCACGATTTTGACCTTATATTTCTCACATGTAGTCATACATATCTGACATAGGTACCTAATCATATTTTAACAATATCATAAATGTTATAATAAATTAACGTTTGAAGTAAGTACAATGTTATACCTAGCTACATGCAGTGTTAACAGTTATTTTTGGGCGTGAAGCATTTTTTTAATATTTCTACCTGATGAATAAAACTTTTTTAAAAAATATGTTTTTTCTTAAACTATAATAGGCAGTAGCCAACAGTTTTGTTTAACTATCACATCGCTCTATGGAAACCTATCTAATTTATAGAAAACTCTGCAAAATTATATAAAAATACATACGCTCCAACAAATAATTAGAAAAACTCTGTATACATACCTATAGGTTAACCTGGTACATATTATAAAGTAATAAGGTTTACATTACTATGTTGTACATTATTTTGGAAGTAATAACATTTTTCGGAACATTTTAAAACATAATAATAATATAATATTTAATTCATGTATAATACAGTAATAATAAGAATACAAAATGAATATTATAATAATGTTTATGTACTCGTAGTATTTAATTTAATATTACGATGGCTTGCACCCTCTTTTTCAAAGATCACTATAATACGGTTCCAAAAACTTTTTCCAGCCCCCTTATATAGCACAATTCTGTGTACTGCAGAGATACTTTATTTAAATAATAACAACTGACGCCAAAGCATTATTATTTTTTTCATGACTTTATTGCAGACAATATTTAACTTTTCATATCTAAACTCGAAAAGAAAACAAAGGGGATAAAGCACTTGTACGTTTTTTTCTTACATAATAATTATTGTTTTAATGTACGTTGGTTCAAGTCATTTGGTTAAGAGTCACGATAAAAATATTTATTTACTCGTTTTTAGAATTCAAACAACATAATTATTATTATACCTACTATACGTGGTTTTTTAAAGGAACACTGAAATGTTTTAATTCCCTTATTGTTTTGTTCTATTTGTTGATTTAACATGCGATTCGATTTTCTGATACTTGTTACAACGTGTAGATATGTAAACGTGCGTGCATATTGATATATATTTTAAAAATAAAAATATTATATTATTTTTTACTATTATCTCAAATTGTATTACATTATCCATATTTTTTAAAATATTATGGTACTGTTTAATGTTGATTGATATGTTTTCCGGAAAATATAAAATTAAAATAATGCACATTTTTGCAAAATAAATCTAAATATTCCTAAATACGAAATATATACAATATTATATTATAAGTTGTCATACTATCTAATATATCTACCTATAATTACTTAGTCTTTTAATTATCTGGGTAGGTACCAATATTGTCTTGACTCAAGAGTTATAGTTGCAGTTCTAAAATCAGTGTGATAATCTGATAGATCTTGATTGCGGTACAATATAAATTGTTAGTCGATACATTGGTAGATCTATTCTTAAAAAAAATGTTAAAATATTCGTTTTTACTTCTAGAGAACACCTTAATATAAATTTTACGCTATCCGTCTCCACGTCACACTATAGTACGATATAATGGCATATATATATATATTATATGGCCGTCCATTTCGCAATAATTGGATTAGGTACGCAATCGATGTTTTACCACGAACGATTTGTCACCACAATTTATCTGTTATTATTATGTGTGTTTAAAGTAATTATTATTGTCAAATTCTCGAGTGTAATATCAACAGCAATATAATGGGAGTGGTCTTGTAGTGAGGGAACACACGCGACTGTTCATCTCGTTTTCAGTGAAATGAACGACCGTGGAACACGATATTTTCTATTATCTAATATACATATATATATATATATAAATGTATGTCTGTGTGCACTGTGTTTGTGTGTGTATTAAAGTATTATTATTTTTTGTAGTTTGTTTTGTACAGACCGAAAAACCCTTAATTAAGTTATAATGTAGCCGAGGCAGACGATAGGGTGGATCGGTGTGTGGGCGTATATTGGGGCCAACGTGATTTATGCTTCAATTCCGTTGGATATAGTCCCCCCTGGACAAAAAAAAACAAACAAACAAAACTAAAATAGAGAGAGAACGCAAAAAAATAATCTCCGACGAAACTTTTACATCAACTTAATGCTCCGGGGACCGTGGCCGAGAACGAAAATTGGATGTGTACACACACAACGTTTAATTGATAATATAAATGCAAAACCCGTTTGTAGAAAAACTAAAATATAAAATTAAAAAACGTAAATATTCTCTTTGTTTAATTTTTTTTTTAGGTTGTACAAACTTTATACAAGTGGAACGGAATATATGAAACGCCGCGGATAAAGTACGCGCGTACTAAAGTATATGGCTGTTGTTTATAAATAACATCAGAGTTCGGGTCCCTTGGCAATTAGCATTTTACTAATTGTTTTATAATACTGGAAAAACAGCCATGTAACTTATGATTTTTAAGGTATATCTATGTTCATGTTTCGTGTATATTTTATAATAACTGCAGTCATAATCGTTGACTATACACGGATTTAAATAACATAACATAACAATTTATTAGTATATATTAATATTTATTTCTGATTTTTAATATATAATATAATATACATATATATAAATTTATTAACACTAAATATAAATTATACATTTGTTTTTCATTATTTAATGCAAATTTTTTAATGAATAATATCAGTAATAACATTTCATAATATGCAATATACCTTATACCTATTATTGAATTGAATTCAATTTATTATTAAAGTATAGGATATTGTATAGGTATTCTATTATAATTTTATGAGCATAATATATGAGTTAAAAAAATATATATAGGTATGGGTGTTTGAAAATATTTATTTTACTTCTTTAAACCATATATTATATTCTAATATCTTAAGTTTTCACATTATGTATTATATTTTTGAAATGAACTATTTTAGAAGTTTTAAGTTTCAACTCTTATTTTAACACTTTTCGGTGGCATTGATTCCGACCATAAGACTTAAATATATTTATGAAAATACTCTTACATATTATTATAATGTAATAATATACATTGTATCCAATCTTTAATGAGAGATTTCGTTTTATGACTAAAAACAAATTCAAGTATATATAACATCGTAATAGTTAATCATACACATAATATAATAAATACTTATGTACAATTTAATATTTCTTATAGGTATATAATGAAGCTTTCAAATAACCAAGTCTCATGGGAACAAAAAAAAAATCGTATTATAGAGTAATATTCATTAAATAGAATTAACAATGAAAGCCATAGTTCTCAAAAATAATTTGTTAAACAGAAAATTCCATTAAATTGAAGTTCGTTGTGTATGGAAGTTTCGCTGTAATATATGTATATGTACCTACTGCAGGTAATATCACGAGCGCATGCGTTTTTCACGTCAAAAAATGCAGAAAATCGCGAGAAAAATAACGATCATATGTTATATGTTTCTTATTATTATATTGTGATCGGAAGTCATCGTACTCGCGTTCATAATATATAGGTAATACAGTATACAAGTAGGAGGTATCTATAAAATATATAGTTTATAGTCGTTTCGTGTACTGTCCACGGAACGCACTGCGATCGAACTGCCGCGGAAAAATGCACATCTCATAACGCTACGTCCACCAGCTAATACCTATTTGTGCATAATATCAATATATACGCGATCACGAATTCTAAAAGACGGAAAATGTGGCGCGACCGAGAAAACAATGTACAATATAATGGCCGAGTATATATAGAGACGACGACGGGACAACGACCCAAGACCATACGGTTAGAAGCGTAGGACGCGCGCACGGGGTGGAGACGATATAAGGTACCTAAGTGCATAGCTGCAGAGAGGGCGCACAAAGGGCATTCGTGTGCAGTATACCATAATATTATTATCGTGTATTATTACGGCGAATGTGCAGCAGCTATATAGTGTCTACGGCGACTTCGCGGTGTTAAATCGTTCGTGTACCCGCGGGGTGAGTGCATACTTATAATAATATATATATGTTATGTATACATTATATTTATGCAGTTCTCGGAATATATAGATGGATACCGCAGAAACGTTTTGTGTGCGAACATCGTGCACCGAATAGCGATAATATACGTCACAGAAAACGATGAGATACACTCGCTTATATACACTGCGCGTAGTGCGTATAATATATTTTGTACGGTGTGTCGATTTATTTTTATTTCTCCGAATACGTTATAATATACACATTATAATAATTTACGAGCGACTATATGCGATTGGAGAGGGTTGCAGCGAGTATAATGATAAACATGGTCTATATAATATTTCCTACCCCATGTATAATATAGTAAAGGGAAAAATGCGCTTAAGGAGATTAGATTTAATAACAAAGCGGTTCTCTGCGCGCGTATAGCACCATCATAGAATATATAATCGTGCAAGTATTACCTATACACTGCTTACACGCAGTATGCGCTTGTGTCCGTGGTTTATGTTTAATCCTTTGAAATATCATCATATATACTCGTTTTTAATTGGATTTCGCCGATCACGCAAAATCAAGTGTTTTACTCAATACCTACATAATAGCATTGCGTTTCTAAACTAGGTATACCGATTTAGGTATGATCCACGTGCGTTTACAGTATACGATCGTTTTATATAATTCAAGATGATCAGATTCGAACTTTCTTAAAAAAAAATATGATCTTATACGTGTAAATAGTGATACAAGTACGTACTTGGTATAAGTAAATATGTATACTTAGTATACACGTACTTAGTACTTAGTATAATATATCATAATATTATATATGCCATCGTTTTACTACATTACTATATTATTATTATTAAAGTAAAAGTGTGTTAATTCTCCTTAATGTTTTGTGTACACGTGATTTAACTACTACTGCCATTTCGTCGCATGTAATAATAATAATAATGATAATACACAATGTTTTATGTACTGCAGCGCGCTATCGTAGTACGCGCGGAGTGTTTATAAGGTCTTTTATTATTTTTTCCACCTTTTACGACTATTATCGGTTCCTTTCATGCAGCTGTTCGAATAAAAAACAGATAAACACGAGTCTTTTATAATATTATCACTATTATTATGATTACGATTATTATTATCGAGTATTGACAGAGCGCGTGCGCACGCGGCGTACTAAGGCGATGTTCACACGTTTATATTCACATAAAAATCTCGATAAAAAAACCTGCGGAATATAATGATACCGCGTGCCGTCGCCACCGCGGTGTGTGCGTGTGTATACAGCTTTTTTTTTTAAAACGATCAAAAATATTCATTACCCTGCAGTTTCGTATGTTATAATATTGTGTTGTACTTATATATATATATATATATATACATAGCATGTGCGCGCGTCTTTAACGGACGGAAAGCTGCTGCAAAGGCAAATAACTTTGAACATTACATGCACCGGCTTAATTAAAGTTTTAAGACGCCACTGCCGCGTTTCGCCCTCGGCAAAACTTAATAACACTCGCGCGGCTGCGTGTGTATATAATGTACGAGTGTGTGTGTGTGTGAGTATAAACTCTAACCCGAGAAGTAGTCTTCCCTCGTAGTTATATATATATACGGTGGGCTGCTGCGGGTCCATTAAGTTTAATACAATAACGTTGCGGTTTGGAATTTTTTCCTCTCCCTCTCACCACACTCTCCGGAGTTTTCTCTTAAAGATATTTCTCGCACCGCGCTATCCGAACGCGTTTTCAAATAATACGATAATAAACCAAATTATAAGACGCGTGACCGAACTCTGTGTTCTGCTGCTGCTGCTGCTGCTGCGAACTGAAAATTTATTTTGAAATACCGCGCGGTACGAAGTACGCGTTATTCCTCGGGCCGTATTATTATACATATCGCTACATGAACAGGGGGAAGGGCCCATTAATACAGTCGCCATTCCCTTAAGTATAAATATAATATGTGTATGTGTGTTGTGTGTGATGATAATAACACACGGTGTCGGAAGAAGTTAAATCGTCGACAAGAGTGCTACCACAGCCAATGCTACGAGCCAACACAAACACGTGGCGGTGGCCCACCCGTCGGGGACGACGACCGTGCCCCGACTGCGGTAGTGCAAGTCACTATGACGGGAAGAACGACGGCGGAACATTTTTATGGAAGTTGTTCGTTTTTGTTTACTCGAGATTAAATCTGTTCTGAGACTATATCCTACGATATATATATATAATATATATATACGGTCGTTGTTACTGTTATTGCTTTTGTTTGTTATTATTACTATTTTTCCCCCTTTTTTTTTATTTTGTTTTTGTGACTCGAGAGAAATATAATTTAGTATTTACTGTATTATTATTTTTATTTTTTTGAAAAGAGCTTTTTCGATTGTAATAACGTCGTGTATTTCAGCTATTCTAAATTTATTACGCCCATATACAGCAATAAAAAATAAAAAAACCGATGAAATTAAGAACTTTAAGTTTCTGTGCTTTGGTGGCTTATATAATTGTTGAATTATCATTTAATTACGTTTCTAATAATAAAAATATTTACTTATCACGAAGATTTCAAACGAATTGTGAGAACTAACTGTTCATAACTAAATAATATCACATGGTACTTTTCTGTCACTAAATTTAAATCGATACTTTATTTGTGACGTTAAAACAATATTATAAATAATTCTGACACGAGAGGTATTAATAAAATTAAAAAACATTTTTTTTAACAGAATCATGATTCTAAATAATAAATCGTTAAGAATTAATCTTCATGTATTAATCAATTAAAACCTATAGGCCTTGCTATCATATTTAAAACGAAATTAAATTTGGGTAATAAATCTTTTATTACATAACAAAATAATTAGATATATAAATTAATTGAGATTCTTTAGTTCTTCACTCATACAGTCTGTTAAACTTTAAATGGTTAACAATAAAATGTTTGTTACAAAACATTATGACAAGTACCTACTACATGAGGTTGTAAACACAATTAAGATTATAATTATTTTTTTTTTTTAATAGTTAAACTGTGTAACAACATAATTTTCTAATGTTATATCATTCCGTGCAATTAATAGACCATTATCAAGTATATTATACAATAAGTATCTATACTTAAAAGCAAACTTATTAATTTTATTTAAATAACAAAACATAACAATCGGAAAACGTTTAACCGGATTGAGAAATCGAGGTCGAAATATTATTTAGATATAATATTTAATATAATAATATTATTAGTTCCGCGATGGAGTGTGACATAATGTCAATCGTGTAGGTAAAAGTGTATTTTTTTCTCTTTTAAATTTTATACGCGTTAAAAACCTATAAAAACTATCAGATTACTGCAGTATGTTTATGTGCGATGAATCACGTTCACTGTGATATCTGATGAAATTTTATTGATCGTTATATGGAAATAAAAGTAACCGCAACCGAAAACAAATTACTATATACATATATAATACATAGAACCCGTTTAATTCATATATAAGAAAATCAATTTACATAATAAGTGAATTACAATGTTAAACGATCAAATCCAAGTGTGAGATTCCCGTGGCGATTCCAATTGTACGTCATAAACAAATTATTATGAGTATAGATGATCAGCAGATATACCTAAGCGTACATTCATTAACAACTTAAAGACAAATAATAAATTGACTTTGTTTTTGTTAACGAATCTCATTTAAACCAACCTATACACTATTAAATGCATACACTTATGAATTATAAAATACCTATCTTTTCGTTTTTAAATGATTAAGTAGGTATTCGTATTGTTATTATTATTATTTTTTTTTTAATAAACTTTATTTAATTGTCATCAATTATATAATACATATATATTTTTATTAGAATATTGTACATTCCGTATATATATTTTTAAGATCAGTACAAGTATTGTTTATACGATTAATACAAAATAAAGTAAAATATAATTAAATAAATTAGCTACATTTTATAAAAAAAAATGAGTGAGTACTTGTACGAATGACCTATCCGCATCGATGAAACTTCATGACGCTGCAGTAATAAGACAATCAATAAGTTAGGACACCATTTTCTGAGTGAAGAGAAAATTTAATGCAATATTTTTAGTATTTATGAGATTTGATATAGAATGTAGCAGTGACGTGTGATATAATTGGATTCAAAATTGATTCATCGAGAAGTTTATAAGATACGAGGTTTCGGTTTGAATTATACTGCAGGTACCACGTGGCTACGAGTACTCATCAATATATATATTTAAAATTAAAAAAGACAATTTATTGGCAGATTATATAAACATATTAAATTAAAATGTTACAATTATTATAGAATCCTATTTTTTTTTCTTAAGTGATTTACTAGAATTGTTTGCTTTCCGAGTCTAACTGTAGGTAAACATAATTTATCCTACGATTTATATATATTACACATAATTATACTGGATTAAGTATAGTAAGGAAAAAGCTATTAAAAAAAAAAAAATTGTGTTTATTGATGCATTATGATATTCCATGTTTCACCACAATTTACAAGAACATTAATATTTTTAATTCATGTAGTTATATGGTATAGTTTAAGTTGCATTTAAGAGTTTCTTTTCAAATCACTTAAAAATTTAGATGCAATTAAACAAATAATGAGAACACATAAATATTAATAAACTCAACCCACTTAATACTTGGTCGAAGTGATAGCTAAAATGTTTCGTAAAATGGGTTTGCTAAAATAACCATTCTTATTATTTTCAGTAAGTCTTATAATTTTTTTAAAACATCTGCCGGTGTATTTGAAAAATAACTTACATAAAGTGATACTTAAATATTAAAATAAGTTAAATATTTATGAAATATACTCACTTATTAATTATTTATCTTATTCTAATAGAACGACAAAATAACGTTAGAAACTATGGATTGTATGAATACAATTGCTATAAAATATAATAATATAATAGATATGTATAACCCCCGACAATTTTCAACATTCTCAGTGTGGGTCTCCAAAAATATCAATTACTGATACAGAAATTAGATATAGTAATGCAATGTATTAAATGTTGTTGATTCTACAATAGACATAATTATTCAAGTAATCACACTCACACATTATTAAAAATATTCCTATAACGTTGTTTGCAATCAAAAATGTTAATAGATTTGAATGATCTTTAAAAATTTAAGATGCTCGAGTTAACGATCCATTTTTTTAAAGTTATCTAGCTGCTATTACTCGTGTTAGAAAACTTAGTGAATATATAGGTACTTTTGAAAGATCCAAACGGCCTATGATGGTTAATTCAATCACCTATTTCGTAAATAATAAATTTACCTAACACTTTAAAACGTTTATAGTGCTATACGAAAATGATCCTACTGATACTTTCGAAAATAATAGTTGGTAGTTCAAGCGCGTTGGGTAAAGTGTTGAAAATTTAAATTTAGAAGTGAGGACTGGGAATATCACTTAAGAATATCACAATGACGAAAACTAGAATGTTTAAGTTGTATCATAAATTATACCTATACTTTTGCAGATTTAAAATTTCGATAATATAAATAATACTAAAATATGTACCCGCAAATGATGATGTACCTATGATTTTTGCTGGGCGGCTGCAGCGGTATTCTATATCTTTACGACAGTTTTTACACTATTCGAAAACAAAAATTTGGTATTTATTATACATTACGACACTATTAACTCAACTGCTGCAGTGACAACAGTATCATACCGACGTACATTTTATGTATAATATATATATATATATATATATATATATATTATGTACGAGTGCATGCGAAAGTTAAAAATTTAAATTTTCATTTCTCGTGGGCATAATATGTACAATATTATATTGTAAAATATAATACAAACACGTCGTGCGCATAGCAATGATGCGTTTTCGGATTTTTTCTATACAGTGAAAAAAAAAGGTTATATATTCAAAAGGCGGATTTTATGTGTGGCGATAACAATATCAATATCTTATATCGTGAGTATACACTCCGGTATCCGGTTTATTGCGCAGGTTGAACCCCATAAAACGGGGAAAAAATACCGATAAACTCTATACCTACAACATATATGGATTGACCCGGGTATGGAGTAGGGAGGGGGGAATATTCCCAGTCGGGTTATCTGCGTGACATCCCTCCGAATCGCCGATCGGGGGAGGTTCTAAAAAATATACAATAATAATAATAATGATACGAGTATATAAATATATATGTAGTATATTCGAGAGACGACGATAACTCCCTAATATAGTATACCTTCGAGGTACAGTGCGTTATGTATAGTATGGTGTGATATTTTTTTGCCATTAAAAATCCAATTCATATATAATATAGGTGTTATTTATTACGCCCACGTAACTACTAAAACCATATAAATTTGAATAATACGCTGCTACCGATCCACACGGGCCTGCGCTAGACTGAACCAACAAAATATCAGAGAACGAGGTCGGTTACTCTCTCACAGGTCGACGGACTGATAATGAACCCCGCTCGACCCTTTTTTCGGACGACCGTTATTAGATTATATTATTATTATGTAATGAGTGCGTTGGGCGCGGTCCGCCGTTAATTCGACAATAATCAACGATGTTTTATCGTCTCCTCCAGATTAAAACATAATAATATTATAATATCGTAACGCAACATCCAATTATAAAATCAGCAATAGGACAACCTGAACGTACATCGTATTTATGTTTCTAACGATTCAATGTTATGTACCTATACATCACAAAGTGTACCAACTGTACCAATTACCTAAATAATATACATTATAGGTACGATAATGAACTAGAGGTCAAATCTATACTCATATTGATTGATTATTAAATATCACATAGGTACCTATACTTATTACGAATAATATTCGTTTGCTTGAATTTCCTTCACGGCCTTTTAAAAATATATATACTTAAATATACGCGTTATTCATTAACGATCCATGTCAAAGTATTCTGGTCAGAAAACATGATATATTAAAATAAAATTTAAATATTTAAATTATTGTACGAACCATTGCAAATTCGTAGTAACTCATCTGACGGTCGACAAGTAAAATGAGATTCCTGTTAAATGCTCAATCATATATTCATTATATTCATATATTATATGCGCCATTCGTAATAAATTCGATGAAACTGCAGCATTTTTAAAATACGAGTACCGCAATATCAGAAATTATTTAGTATAAATACAATTTACGATGCGAGTAATTTAATACGTTTGTTCATATTTTGTCAAATATTTTATGACTCTCTTTCTAACGTATTTAAGTATATATATACGAAATAACCATAATTCACGAGTCTCTAAACATTATTTTGGAAAAAAAAAAGGTGAAAGCAAAATAAAACCCACAGTCGAATCGTTTTGGATTTCAATAGAAAATCTATCGTTCAGCTAAAATGATGACGCACAATGTATGATTTTTTGTAGGTATACCTAATCATAAGTTTTACGCTAAAAAATATTTTTTTCTTCTTATTCTTTGGCTTCTGTATAAAGCAATCTGATGAAGATACCTTTGCGTTTTTCGACTTTTGAGAATATTTTTAAACTAAAAAACTTACACATCGTGCAATCTAGTAACGCTAAGTCGAACTACACACCACTACGGTGCAGCGCCACAGCTGCATCACTTCGGCGTATCGTATTAATTCTTGTGTCGGCGAGCTAGCCCATGGCATTACATATTATAATATATCGTAAAATACTATACATTATGTTATTATATGAATGGTAAAGATCGTATCCCTGCAGTGTCATATCGTATTTCTCCACGAACGATCAAAACGGTGATTGTAAATTATAATAAATTGGACGGCGTCTCGTATAGCACGCAGATAGTGTACAAACTATATTTTCGTACACCGTCAGAAAACCATATGACATGAAATTATACACTACGAGAATATTGTGTAACCGCAGCAGATAACAAGCAAAGATCTCTGTGTATTATAATATAGTATATACGTTCTAAACGATTCGTATCGTCGAACGAGACGGCCGTTTGAATTCTACATGATTATTTGCGCTTTTGTCGGAACGTTCCGTTTGTATATAACTACATATCTATATATGTCTGCGAGGTATGTGAACGTCTCATAAATAATCATTATTTATACTTGGTAGTATTAAAAGTAATATTCGTAAGACGAAGGAACACAATCTTGTTGTCGTATTAATTATTATAAAACTGCAAGCTATAGTATTGCGGATGTTGTGGCGGCAATCGGTTATCGGTTACGATCGTAAGGATTTAGGGCCGAACAAATTGTTTTATCTATATTATAGGTATGATAAGTATATCTACTTATGTAGGTAGTTACGTGAATCATACGCGTGTGACGAGAGTGACGATCAAAACTTATAACCCGCTAACTATACGTGAATTTAATCACAAAAAATCGTCAAAAATAATATGAAAATTTAACGATTTTTTGCTTGTTTGTTATATAATAAACTTTTACACCTCTGATGCACAAAACAAAAATATACTAATCATACTAGATGATTATTGTTATAATAATGTATTTTATGCAAGGTTGCCAAACAAGTTGTACTACCGCCTATCCATCACTATTATAATTAAAGTAAAATACTTCAGTGCGTTTAAATTACAGTCCACTTTTTCTTTTAATTACCTAACAGTACATTAGTTAATTTATTAAATGTTTAATATGCAATAAATTATAAGTTTTAACAAAATAAATGTTTTTGTTGAGTAATTTAATTGGTTTTTATTTTATACAGGTATATTAGTATTTAAATCAATAAATTTTAAAATGTTTAAGTCGCCAATACTCATAAACAATAATTTACGATATGATGTAATAATTGTTGTTATTAAATAATAAAATATGTTATGTATTCTGTAAAAACAAGTTCAACGTTCCGTATTAATGATAGAAAAATAAATGATAAAATATTTTTAAAAATAAAAGTAATAACTTTACTATCTCCGTTCAGAACCGTTTTTCGTGGGCAATAATTTATTATTGAATTCAATTTTAACACATCCATCTACTCAATAACGAGGTACACTCAAAACGTACTTAAACGTACTAATAGTCCGGAATTTTTAAAAATGTTTTCGTCTGAAATTGTAATTTTTTTATGACACGTTGAAAATTGTTTGTATGTATGGAATTTATTATGACTGATATCGGCGGGATCAGTTACTATTCCACATTATACGAATATAAGTTATCATAATATGATACAATTATATTATGATATTTGCTTAAATCACATCATATTTGTTTTCAAATTTAGTATTAGTCATTAGGAATTAGTAAAGCGTATCCCTTTACATATTATATCATGTATAGGTCCGTATAGAATAATCGTAAATTTACACTACATAACGTATATATAGCTATGATTAATATTAAATACATTTGCTAACGAGTTATAAACGAAACGAAGTTATAACGGTTTTCGCAAGTATGAAAATATTCTACAGAATTAAAAAATTAAATATTTATGTTATACCTATCTAAAATCTGTATCTAATATATATATATAATGTATATAATAAAGATACCTGTATGGGCTATAGGTGTACTTATATAAGTACTGATAGGCGTAAAGGTTTTTTTAGTTTTTTTTTTTATCTTTTAACACATAATATAGTAGTGCACTTCATTTTATGTACAATAAAACCAACCACTATAGCTACCTAACTATATCCACTCAGATGTCAGAACATATAAAGTCAATTTCAGAGGGGTGACGATCTCCTACGTTACCCTCTAGTATCAGTGACCCTCAGACTTAAACTTAAATACATATATACGAATAGGTACTCACTGTGTCATAATAATTCTTCGTGTATTTGGTTTCTTATAAATGATTCGTAGTATAGGATTAAGGTGTATTCTAGAAAAAAAAACACAAATTTTTACAAATTTTCATTCGATTTATAAATTATAAGTTAATATATTCGAACATGAAAAAAGTTAAATAATTTTTTTATTTATTACTGTGCATTTTATATCTCATAATATAATATACTAAGTATACATAAAAACACATACATAACCACAAATACATGTAGGTTTCATTATTTATACCGAGAAAATTTATGCAGACAACTAATTTTTTCCACATTTTATTCGTTGTATATTGACTATATATTATATTCGAACACGATTGTGTCAGAGGTAGTTCAAGTCCAAAAATATCGACGTACATAAAATAATATATCTACATGATATATTATAAAATTTACGTGCGGGAAACATTTATATGACTATATCTGTTCAGTAGAAAAATACACGATGCATAATATAATATATGAGACATGATTTATGGTCGACTTGTTTCGTATTTCAATACTTGCAACATAATTTTCATATCTATAAAAACATTGAAAACTATAGTCTGTAATACGATTGAAGAATTTAAGGACAGATTATATAGGGTTCAAAATCGGCAAGCAAAATTAATTTCATACCACTGACTCTATTATAATACACATAATATAAAAATATATTTTAATTGTTATTATTAGACATCAATATAGATATTAGCTTATTTTTAGCTTGAATATATAAATTTGTTAACGAAAATATAAAAGGAAGAAGATTTATATTGGGTATTTAAAAATTGTTGCTTAAGTTAATACTAGTCTAATGAAAAAATATAAATTGCGCGAGTCTTTATCATTTAGTACTATATTTGAAACGAAGTTGCGTTGGTGAAGATTTTTTGTTTATTATTCTTATATTATTAAGTGAATAATATGTATAGGTTTCTATGAATTTACGTATGCAAAACAAAAACAAAATATACTATGAAAATAAAGACACATTAACCAAAAAAACATACGGATTAATAATTTTAAATTTTTTTTGTTCTGTCCAAACAATTTATATTTTTAATTAAATATTGTTTAAAAACAAGAAAATTGTTTTTAAACAATTTTACCCCGTATTTAGAACATATAATTATATAAAATATTATCGATTGCAATAAATTTTATTGATAGACTTAACCAGTTTCCTAACCAAAATATTTATTTGATTCTAACCTTAGTAAATACTTTCATATTCACATTTACTGTCTATATTTATCCCACTCATATCACATTAGAAAATACACGATCGTAATATTCTAAGAAAACCCTGTCATAATTGATTTTATAGGCGATACATATCTACCACAATGCATCTAAACGAAAGCCGTATCTGATATATTTGTCCTCATTCTTATTAGAAATTATATATTTTTTAGAAATTAACAATATTTTAAGTTAACGATGATCGTTTAAAATTATCGTAAGAAATTGTATAAAAATAGCTCGTTGATTATTGACGATCTGTACTGCAGTTGTCGTTAACTTTTATTATTCTCTAACTGAATTTGATAGATATAATTATACTATTTAAACGCATTTATTCTGTATTCCTGTACAGTTAACAAAGTTAGATTTTAACCATTAACCTACAGTTCGTACTCGTGTAGTGGGATGGGCACATCATCGTATATAGGATTTATAAAAAATAAAATGTAAAAATCATATAATATATAGGTTATAAAATAAATATACTGTACAAACATCCATTGGTTATACGACACATTAAATATGTTTCCAGCTCTTAAAACTCAAGCGAGTCACCGTATAATATACGATATCCCAGTTGAGGGTAAGTTTCGCGTAGGTATACCTTAATATTATAATCGCAATATAACATATTATACGACTCTGTCAACTCCTGATATCTACAACTGCTGTATACGACCGGTGCACCCTGCGAGTTGGTTTTCATTAAAACTTATAGTTCCGGAAACCGCATTGCAAAGTCCGCGAACATTTATAACAATAAATTTTGCGCGCACGTGTACTGAATACGCCCGCACAACGCGTCGGTATAGGTAATAATGATATGATTATGTATAGTCGTGTAGACGACGCGAGCTATACATATAGGTAAAATATTATTATCGTTCGTATAACATACGATATGAGCGAAAGTACCTACTTCCAAAAACTTTAAAGCGCCACCGGCGTACAAGAGTTCGAAAGACGCATAACGTTTAGCCTGATTAGCGTTTTGAGCGCGACTTCATCGCCCGAACGCACATATACTATTATATTGCATATATACACACGTTTCCGGACAAAGTTGTAGCAGCCATATCGTATATGGCTGCAGTACCTATACCTACATATACTTCCCGTACGTGCGTACACTGCACGCCAATTTACGCGGATATACCTCCGTGCACGGTATAGCACGCGCGTTATTACATATTATATTACATATATAATACAATATACTCACACGTCGCACTATAATATATATAAACACTCACACGAGCTGCATACACGCTATATAGGTAAGTATTATATCCGCACGTGTCCGTGTATATGTGCAAGACGGCGGTGATAAAAACAGACGATTCGCGCTGGGGAAAGTGCGGTAGGTATATAATTTACGCGTGTGCGCGCGAGTGGGTACAGATAATAATATTACGGCTACTCCTCCACCACGGATATATATATATATATAGTGTATAATATGTACGACGCTTGTGTGTCGACACGTCGTCGGAATGTCTGTTGGGAGTTTTCATTAAGGACCCGATGGAATATATAAAAGGGCGACATGATGTTATATATATAAACGACGGGACCGTTACAACGTCGTTGGCCAATTTTCGTAAACGTTTTGTGTGTTTCGCCGTGCCCCGTTATGCTCACCCGGTATTACTATAATACGACTGCTACTACTTTTATACACTACTATAACACTATATGTATATGGTTGCAGCACGGTATAAAGTCGGCAAAATTGCTCGGCGCCACCGAGTGAGTGCGGAGCACGTGTCCGTAACAACGTTTATTGCGATTATTAAATCGACCACCGACAAAAATATAAAACTACTGACAAAACAAACAAACAAAATGCATCTGTGTAATACGACTGATCCGTGTCAAAATTTTGTCAAATGACGAATGCGAGTGCATATTCTAAAGTATGAATTCATATAGTAGTTTAAGATGCGAGTTGAACAAACAATAAACACCGATTCTATCCGGTAACTGTAGGCGAATAGGGCTAGTATTTTAAAGTATAATAAGCAACTAAAAAAGCTTTAAAAGCACAATATGATTGTTTTAAAAAAAACCAAAAAAATAAATCACGACCAAAAATTAACATATTATAAAAATGTGAAAAATTAATTTAAATTAAAAATAAAAATAATTACCATGTACTTCTCTAGATTTTCAATAGTGAAACTGACTCTATATTGTCTGACGGAGCTTTTTATACATAGAAAACGAACTCTTTACATCCACTGAAGTGATCGGTGCGTACTTAATACAAGAAGTTTTAAATTACAATACTAAATCACAAATTTTGAAATAGTCGATATCGATGTTACAGGCATGCTGACGTATAGGTACTGCAGGCTATAATATATGTAAATCGACAATCTATAGGTTTAATACATTTAATAAACAAGCCGATAACGAAAACAATAATAATCCAATATAACCATTTAGTCCGCATTCTGGTTTTTACGTTTCTTATTCATTTAATTTTTTATTATTACTATAATGGCATAATAAAAATATAAAAATTGTACAGCTGAAAAACTGAAAAAGTTATAAAAGCATTTAAAGATAAAAAAAACCAAAAATAAATTGGTTTATTTGGAATTAGAATAACGTAAGCGAATTTATGTATAAAAATTAGATTTCTATCTCATATAGGTACAAAAAAAAGCATATGCTTTAAAATCCGAGCCCTACTGATGAGGTATTTCTTAAGGTTTTTTTGCAAATTTTCATAATGCCTATATATAATATAGGTAAGCGAAAAAAAGGTAATTTGCATCATTTTTCGGTAGATAGGTAATGCAATTTAGAAGGGCGTTAACTGTCAAGTCCTCTATATCTACGAGTATTATCTATACCTACAAAAAGGCAAAAGCAAATGAGAATACAATTTTCTTTTAACGACGTCCATATTTAAAATTTCCATATGACTCTACCTATTATTATGTTTTATACGATAGAAGATGGATGTGTATGTAGGTGATTTATACGGTCAACAACTGTATTTTATGAGTTACATATTTTGCTCGATAACGAAAACCACCGAGCGTATATTATTATAGCCTGACATTGCAAGCAAAAACCATACCTAGGTAATATATTTGAGTTATGAAAGTGCATAATTTAAGTATACCTAAGCCATCTCAGAATAAACAAACCAATCGACTGCGATGATGTCGAAGGATAAAAATATAATAAGTATATAGCTATCTAATTAAACTTTTTTTCTCTACTCTGCGACAGTTGAAAACTAAGCACACCTCATTATATAATCAACTATATACGAGCAACTACTACATGTATATTTATAGAGAGAGAGAAACAGTTATGTACAAATATTTTAAAATAAAATACAAAATAATTAAATTTTATTTTAAGTCCAAAGCCCATATATATCCTTATCTATAAATCCCAAAAAACAACTATAAGATGTAATAAACGATTATAATAAATGTTTTTTCGATAAAAAAAAATATGTCTTAATGTATTTAAATAAAATGTATTCTTATACTACACGCGGGCGCAGAAGGTTTCTTTTTTTTAAAATTTGTTGCCGACACAAACTGTTTTAACTTGGCGTATTCAATGTTAATTGACTTTTATAATGTTATTTTGTGTCACTCTTTACGACTAAAACAGGTTTCGAGTATAGTTTTGATAAAATCGTCCATACCTATATATACAATGTTCAAGTACGATTTATTAAGTCATTTCTTATGTTAGTAATAAAAAATAATTACTTTTGTAAACGAATGTATTCTGACTTGAAAATACCATTAAAACATAATTGTACACACTACACGCAGGTTAAATAATTTCCCATAAAATCGTTAAATATTTCTAATAAAAACTTAACTCTGTTTGTATAATATTATTGTGTAGGTACCTACACCGTATTATACTAGTATATATTATCGATAACGTTATTATCGCTTTTCAAATTTAATTAGGTTTTATTACAACACCGAGTTTTGACTTCAGTAGATGGATCGTTTGAAATCGCCGAGGCGCGAGTGCCAGTAAAACTTGGCGAAATATGAGGAAAGATGACATTAAACCTTATATTATACACAATATTATTTCGATTGAGGGAGGAGAACGCTCGCGAATTAATAATACTGTTTATTATTATATCATTCGAGCAGTATAATAGCTGAAACGATTCATATATGCTATAAGGCAGCAATCGCATGATCATAATATATATCGATACAACCCCGGCGACGGCGACATAAAACCAGTCGAAAACATTGGTCATTGGTCATATATATATATATATATATCTGTGTGTGTGTGTGTAATACTGTAGACGACCGTATAACATATTATTATATCAAACATAATATATATAAACAGAACGTTATGTACACCGAAACAGAACTATATAAACGCAGAACGGTTGTTTTTATTTCGTTTTCTCTCTCTCTGTAAAATCGGTTATACAACACCCACACACACACATAAAGTGCGAGAAGTGCTGTGTAGATAGAGAAGGGGGTTTATAACGTCTCTACTCGCCCACCCCCGTTCGCGCAGCAACAGCCGGTATTGTATGCGCGATACGGTCCGGGCGAAAGGTTCACTTATCGATTTTCGCGAGCATTATATATACACGGTTTCCAGAGACAGCGTGGTGGTACACGCATATATATATATATATACGTACCGGGAACGCGGTTCTCTTAGGGCCAGCTGTGGTAGGAGAGAGAGATATTTCCCGAGCGGTATAAGAGGGATTCGAGGTCGGGAGGGTAGCGTTCTTCTTCTTATATATACAATAATGTTTACGTATATATACATATAGTATACGCGGGTCGTCTAAGATCCGCGCGCGCTCAGAAGTTTGGCCGGATACTGCTGTGAGCGGTGGAAAGGGGTTGGGGAAACCGTTGTGCGTATATCCGTAAGACGGGGGGTGGCGAGAGAGAGGGCGAGTGAGTGAGCAGCAGCAGCGAGGACTTCATCTCGGTTGTGTATAGCCGCGGCGGGTTGGCGGAAGGGCGGGCGGTCTCGGCCGACTCCCGGGCACGACGCCGTATCACACATCATTGCGCACCCGAGGGATTTAGGTGGTGCACGGCCCGCTGCTATCTTAATGCTTTTCCGAAAAGCTTTTCGCCCCATTCCCACTGCGGCAGCAACTCGCCGACGACCCGCCGAGGGACGTAATTGCTACGGCAGCTAGCGCTCGCGATTTCTCTCTCACTCGGCAGGCTCCCTCTGTCCACCCACCGAGTCTCCTCTAGCGAAACAACAACAGTAATAATAATAACATACAGTTATATATAACATAATGTGTACACAATATTATATCTATACGTGCGACGACACCTCGTGCAGTCGTGCGCCTATGGGCCAAACTCGAGAAATTATTATTTCCGTACACATATATATGTATACGATCGACCCCGTATGAGAAGAGCGACACGTGTACGTCCATATATATATATATATATATATATATATTTCTGAGTTAAGTTATATACTTACACATATGAAAATATATAAGAATAAGATAGTGTGTATGCATACAGCAGCTGCGACTTTTGATGATATAGCTTTCTGCGAAATACCTTATAATATTATGTAGTGTTGTCACTCGTGACCCGAATACAGCTAAATAAGAAATAGTGTATTTTGTCTGTGTGTGCGATGTACGAAAGACCGGTGGCGTCGAGTATAGGGCGAATACTTAAGACTTGAAATTTTAACCACTTATGTGAATGGGTACCTATCATATTAATTTATTTATCGCATAAAACGAATTACTAAAAATACATGTTTGCGTAAAAAAATACATCGTAATACTATAACATTCGACAAAGCTAACTCATATATAATATTCAACAGTGAAAAGGGGAGAGTGCCCCTCAATATTTTGTTTTGTATCACATATTATACATTTACAGTATATAAACAAATTTAAAGTAAATTAAAACTTAATATTAATAATTATATGCAATGATATACCTATGTTATATTTTTTATGTATTTGTACCAATATAAAATTACTTATTACTAATATACCGATTTACTATCGATATGATTACGGTGGATTTCACATCATATACAATAAAATCATTTGTATATCAATTACTTACATATACCCTGCATATACAAGTGAAAATGAAGGAAGAACCCAACTAGTTTAGTTTATTATTCTTGATTATTACACTCAATCGTTTTTTTTTATTTTATTAAATTATACAAAAATGTATAATCAGTATATTAACCAATAAGTAAATAATACAATATTATTTTTAAGCACGTCGTATAATATTTATATTTATACGATTGTGGTTGCATGTGTTACCACTTTGAATCATTTAATATAAGTTATTAACATCTGATTATTAGTTCTATACATAATTTATTACTACTTATTACTATTTAACTACCTACGTATTGACGTTTTTTTAAAATTATTTATAATTTAAAATTTGGCTGATTATAAATTTACAAATTGTACTAAAATATCTAATATTCTAATTAAGATAATTAAAATAAGAGACTAACTAGAATAATATATTTATGTTATAAAAGTACTATATCTACAAAAGTATCGGTAATGGTGCAAAATCAAAAATGTATGAATCAAAATTAAATAAAATTTCTTTTTTCAATAAAAAGTAATTGTAAATTTTTAAATGTTTGTTTTAATTTATTCAGTATTCCACTTAGTTATGAGAAATAAGTTTTTCACATATTTTTGTTATGATTTAATTTTTTATTTAGCCATATTATTTTACACGCATTTTTCTTAATATTTAATTAAAATGTATTCGTTTACATAATTCATAAATTGTAATACCTAATAATATATAAACTAAATAATATCATAAACGCACGTTGTATAAACCATAAAAAAATTCAACTATATATTATATATTTTTTAACTTAAATGTTAGGCATTAATCCCAAACGAGAGTAACAGCAATAAACATAATCACTTAGTGGATGACTTGGTACGACCATAATATTCAAAACAAATACTTACATTTTTTGTCATTTGGATAATTTTTTTTAAAACATGTTTTAAGTAAATCACCAAATGAAAAAAAAAAGTCGGTGGTGAATACAAAGACTTGTAAGTTGTAACATCCATACCTATTTGCATCTTATTGCGATTAATTCAGATATGGTTTGTGTATATAATATAGATATGAAAGTGAAGGTTCATTTTTTAAAAGGCTTAACTTAGTCCTGACCTTGTGTACAAATTATTATGGATCACGTTTGAGTGATTGGTACGTTTAGGTATTATATTATACTACCATTATATAGATATACGTTTGTGGGCGAAAATATTCATTTCCACGAAAAACCGACCGTGGAGGTCGGGGGATATGTATAAATGATGGTAAAGTTTTTCTTCTTTCATTTCTTTTAACCAACGCCGTTAGTACCGTCTGATACCGCATTCCGAAAAATCTCCATATAAATGAGATTTCCCAAATGGCCGCGTCGTTTTCTAATGCGTCGTTTTTATAACGCGCGCAAAGTTAAACGATTCGTAAAATAAGCTCGAGACCGTCGCGCGCTCTTCTGCATCGACCTATATATATTATATACGTATATAGATTATACACGCACAGTTTTAAAGTTATGTGCATTCTAAATAGTATATATTATGCTTAATAATAATATATTCTTGAATATCTCGTTGGGATTTTCTATTAGGCCAAATACTGTTTATTCTCTGATCAGATACCACGGAGGAAATCGATTCATATCACGTTAACCGTTTTTATTATCATTTTTTTTTCAAACAGATTTAAACTTTCCAATGGCTTGCCGCTCGCGTACGGTACAAGTCTATAGTGTAGCACAATGCATGCTCATATCTATAAATATGTATATAGTTTATAATAAATTGTAATGTTGAGTGTTTATGTGTATGGTTATAATATGAATGCGTTTTACAAAGCAATACAATGCGATTTTTGTCCCGCGCGATTATATGCGATTTCACCATACATAATTTATTGTTTTTCACGTAACCTGTGAGAATATTATATTGCTATATATTGAGCTAAAAAAACTCGATCTGATCTAAATCTACAAGCAATGGGCTCAACAGATTTCTATACGTGTTTGTATAGGTACAACAATAATATTATGAACGGTACATTATTTAATATTATATACAGATTATCAAACCAGACAGTTAAATAATATTTTATATACCACTTTAATTGTCGAACAACTATAATATATTATTTCTAATAATTAAAATATACAACTATTTTTTTAAATAATCGTCAAAATACGTATTTAGTTTAAAGTTTTTAGTGAAAAGAATGATTTTTTCCTATAGATACAGAGATGAACGATTTTAAGATTTACACGTGTATACCTATTATATTGGGTCACACGACTACACGAATACGTAATACATTTATTAACATATGTTTGAATAATGTACTATTCAATGGTCTATTCATTTTGGTATTAACCACAAAGGCACAACACCAATAGATGATAGCATAAAAGTGTTACTTTTTTTCTACGTTACAAGTATAAGATATATATTATATTATACTCGACGGGCGGCAAACTACGCATTGTCGTCTTAGTATTAAACTATACAATTCAACAAATTCTTTCAAATAATACAGAACGGTTTAGCTCAAACGTAATGATTTATTGACATTCGAGGCAACAAAATAGTAATCCCGTGACCACTGAAATTAGTCAAACCGTATCTAATATAAAACACATTTAGGGACAAATCTTTGTAAGAAACATCCAAGTGATTTATATCTCGAAATGAGGTCAATCGTGATGTTGACAAACTACTTTAGAGAATTCTCAACGATTTTATAAAAACATAATATAGATATCTAGCATTGTGCTACAAAAATAAAGTGTATTATATTATATATAAAAAATCAAACGATAAATCATTGGATTTGAAAAACATTTTTCAGAAATTTTTTCTTCCGTACTATGCTTTTATACTTATTTTCATTTTTATTGTTATTATTTACGACTTTGGAATTCATATCATTAAACGTATTCGAATGAATTTATGAGTTTACAATAATTTAAATATAATATAATATTTCAAATTAAATAAAAAAAAAAAAAACAGTTCTTATAATAAAAAATGCAAAATGTATTATTGTAAACATAATATATATTATGTATTAAAACATTCTAAAATACCTCGTATATTATGTATAATTAAGAAATAAGAACAGCTTCAATGAAATAAGTATTTCAAGTATTATTAATAAGATCTTTAAGTTAGTTTTTAAATTTCAAAAATCAAATTAAATAACTGTAGTATATAAAAAATCTAAAGAGGTGATCATGCTTGGTGAATTACTATATAATTAGGTAATCAACGCATTATGAAAACAAAAAACTTAGTTATAATTATAAATATTATCAAAATTATCGATCGTAAACGGTGTAGAATAATAAAAAGTGGTTGCCGATTTATTTGCAAATACATTTGAATGTAATTTAATTTAAATTTATTTGTTTTTAAACACAAGCAAATAATTCAATAAATACATTTGAAAATAATAAAGCAGATATATCAACGATATGAAGACTAGCTTTTTAGAGTTTTTCATTCATTATTTTATAATCATTATCTACACAAATATTCTTATTAGATAAGAAAAATGAATTATTCGAAACAATAATATAGTATAGGCACCTAAATAAGAGTTAAGAAATAATACCGTTCTTCAACACTAATTACTTCAATTACTGATTAAACTGTTAACACGCTTCTTGTCCCTCGGAAATAGACATTAAATTGTAGTATAAAAACAATTTTTGTATCATCTGAGCTCGGCAGCACACTTAGTTTTATATACTGTTTATTAAAACACTGGGATGTGGATTGACCTTTAAAAGGACAATCAATAAGAACTTTTTTTGGCTCCCTTCGTTTTAAACGAAATTTCAACTTGACCTCCATTCGCACGCACACAAAATTATACACAATAGCATAATATATTATTTAACACGTCGTCGTATAAATTACAGGCACATACAACCGCAGCTGTACTAGGTATTATATTACTCTATAATCGAGTTCAATAATAGTATTATTTAAATTTAAGCTTCAATACATTATGTGCATATTTATTTCTTAAGTAGATAGTGTTAATTTTAATCTGTACAACTAGGTTTACGAATCGAAATAAAATGTAATCGTTCAAAAAAGCCATTTTACCCTTTCGATTTTTTGTTGCAAGTTTGATATTATAAACGTTAAAATTGCGTAATATTTTTAATTGGCGAGTTAACGTATAAACACAAAAATAAAAACCATAAATACATAATATACATATCGTATGTGTCGCATCGGCTGTCCTACATTGTATGTACCTATATACAAACATATAACGATATTTCAACGTACTTCATGCGTTAGGTTATACTGCGTATGCACGTCATAATATTATACTATTTATACGATCGTACCAATATAGATATATACTAAAGTTAAGCACATAAATACGCGTAAGAAAATATTATATTGTATATTATATTCAAAGGAAAACACCCGAAACAAAGGGATGAACCTTTATTATGCCCTCGCTTAAGCGTATATAATATATATATACGTAGGTTTTATACATTTTTTCTCTACCCGCGTTGTATGTCTAAAAGGACTCATGCGCTATTTCCCCGCCGCCTACCACAACCGTACCACCATCGCAGCAGTATCTGTGTACACATAATATATATATATATAGGTACGTATATATAAATATATACATATATATGTGTAGGATACGCGAACCGTCACTATTATAACTTACTGTCGTGCCCTGTAGGAAAAATAAGTTATTCTGGCAATACCAAACGGCAGTTTGTTTTAACGGCCTCAGTTTTCCCGGGTTTATCCCCGTCTGAATACAAATGGCCAAGGATATATTTATATATATATATATATACACGCCGGGCGTTTCCTCCTTTCTTTTTTTTCCACACCGCTCTTCACCCTGTACCATCCCCGTTACCGGTCAAAGGTCCCGCAGCTCGTTCGCTTCCGCCCGCCGGAGGGTTATTTCCTCTCTAGTATTCTTTTTCTTCTTTTTTTTTTTTTTATTTTAAATTCTTATATATATATTTCTTTCCGAATTTTCCACCTGGTCCGTCGAGCTGCTCTGTTACTCTTGCACGCCGCCGCCACCGTCGTGTACCGTTTTTTCTCTTATTTTCCCGTTCGCCCGGCAGAGTCGGCAGGCAGCCGCTCGCGTTTCATTCCTGCCACGTAACGCTTTTAAATCGCCCTGCGGAATCCAATTCCTGAACCGGGGAGAATAAAAAGGGGCGAGAGCGGACAGACGGTGGCATGGAACGGGTACACTGCGAGACAGAGTGTGAGGGTGAGTGATCGTGTAGGGGCGGGGGACGGAAAAAAAACACGAGAAAACAGACCTACGAGGAGAGAAAAAGCGATAAAAATAATTCACGTATTTCTTAGCGTGCTTGTTTTTGCCGCCGCCCAGATAAACCTATGTTATATTATTATAGGTACAATGTTCATATATATATATATATGAATGTACCGGTGAGGAAATTGCGTTCCCCGCTTCTCACATGCCTCATCGGTTTACCGATAGCTACTTCAGCACCAACACGGGGCCTCCGTTGCCGATACAGCTGCAGAAGAAGCAAAAGAAAAAAAACTGACTTTTTGCAATTATTTTTCGTTGTATTTCTTTTTTCTTTTTTTTTCCCCGTTGAAAAACCATTTCGATCAAATGGTCCGATCGGTGAAATGGCCGACTGGAGACGTTTCGCTCGAGTTGCAATAATATATTATATCGGATACGATCGAGCGCCGCCGAAAATAAAACCCGACATCGTCTATCTACAACACGCGCTGTATGCGGATCGTTCGATAAGTTTTATTTTTTTTACGTTTCGATTAAAACTACCTACGCATAACGTTTTTTTTTTTATACATATATTTCTACCTCCATTCGTGAATCACCATACACATTGCAGATTTGCGTGTAGATAATGTGAAATCATGTATCCTGCATAGTATATGTATACGTAAATTTATGTAGGTGTTAGCTTAACAATGGCGTTAAAATATATTTCTTCTGATCTCGAATGTTCAGGAAGATGATAAAATAAGATTATAAAATATTACTTAAACTCACAATGTAACATAAATACATCAAATTTTTAATTTAATTTTAAAGGCTTACAACCATTTTCATTGTTTATATTTTTGAATATTAACTGCAGTAAAGTATTGGCCCACATTATTCGGTTCAAAATTATTTAGGTACATTTATATTTGTATCGCTTTATTATTTTTCCGAGTTCGAAGTTTTGTTGATACATCGAATGGGCCTAACCTACAAATAAGTTATGGGTGCCAAAGTCAGTAGTATTCCCTTGAGTGATTCTTTTCTAGTAGATATATAAAATATACATAAATAGTATAAAGACGAGTAAGCCGGATGCGATTATTCTTGTGTGTACTACTTGTTTACATTGTAAGTCTACAGTCAAAGTTATACTTGACAGTGATGTGACAAGTGAATATTTGATTTGATATAAAGTTATATCAATGTCATTGAATTGTTAAACAAAATAAAATAAATCATCGTATTAAATTGCGTCATTATTTATTTTCATCGTTTTGATACAAAATTTATAAAAATAACGAAATAAAGAATACCTAAAATTATATTTTTATTTCATTCAAACCGATCAAATATTACAGTTTAAGCTTTCACTGCAATAATAAGACGCAATGAATTAATGATCTTGTAAAAATGGTATTGGATAAATAAAACAACTCTTGTATAGTGCCTATTATATAGCAGTTTATAGAAAACAATCAAATAATAATAATAATCTAATAAGCTTTTAAAAAATAAATACAACCTAAATAAATATACACGATTTAACGGATGGAATAATAATTGAGAATTGTAAAAATAATTATTGAAACGGAATGTATACATAAAGTGTAGTAATTTATTTGTAGTGAAAATTCGATATTATATACATTTGAGTTTTGGTTGGAAAAATATAAAAGTTTTTATCATCATAGCGGATAACACCGTCATAAATAAATTCATACAAAACGTCAAAAGTCTCAACTCACACCACGACAATATAATTGTTCGCGTTCGTAACGTTGTATTAAATAGAACTTATACACAGCGAAAAACACCGCAGAAGTCGAGAGTTGTAAACCGCTTAAAAACCGATTGCGACAAAAACGATATTATAGTGTGCGTATAAGTATTATATTATTATTATATGGACGCGGGCGCTTAAAATAAGGGATTTCGAGTGTGCGTACCATCGTCCCTGTGCATGTGCTCTGTGCAATATAACACGAAAGTGCGTATACGGTTTGGCGAATGAATGTTTAAAATTACGAAAACGATCGTAATTTTTTATCGCCGATAATATAAAAGCGCCGATTTCGTCTTGTTTCAGCTGATACGTGTATTATAAATCTAGCGGTGCCGTCGTCGCGCCGACATTTTCAAAGGGATGGTAGTAATATTGTAAAAACAGCAATAATAATATATTATAATGTTGCGCCGTCGGTAATTGGCCGACTGACTGTGTCTTAGAACACTCGTAAAAACACCGAGACAAGAGGCCACGACGACGGTGTGCAAAAACTGAAAGATTGCAAGCCGCCGCCACCTACCTCACGGCAAAAAGTCGTTAAAAACGCGTTACACGCACGCACCGTAGGCACCTAAATATCATATAATTTTATATAACAGTCGTCGTGCAGGGATCTATATTATAATAAATCGTTTAATTTTTTTTTTTTTGATCCTCCTCCTGTCCTCTTGGAGTGGATTTTTTTTTGTATTTTAATCTCGCCCGCCGATACGGTTTACTGCATAACGTGCGCGTAATTTATTCGGGTCGCACGGATGCCTTTTATCGGCGACGCCTTTTTTCGTTTTTCTGTTTCGTCTTTTCCCTCACGCTCGAGCGTTCCTCTTCGCCACCGCGCCACACACAGTACATTATATATATAATATTGAAACCGAAACGACGGCGTCTTATGACTTATATACGCGAGGCGACATGTATATTTCAGTAGGTATATACGAGGGGTAGAAAAAAACAATAAGAAAACAAGACATCAGCCATTATAAAAACCTATAAAGAAAACAATGAAAACGTTTTTATACTTGGCACGATGCGAGTACATATTATTATTATTGTTATTTTTTGTATTATTATTATTACCATTACATTATATATTATATAAGTATTAGGTATATCTTCGATGCAGCACGTACTGCATTACACTGAATTTTAGACACTACAGAGCCTATTCCGCTCGTGAGCATGTGCCTAATATACTTAGTAATATGTTATATGTGTAAATACCTAGTATAATGTGTGAGCAGCAGTTTTTATAAATTTATACAATGTATTATTAATTCGTTATAGTGTTATTATTTATTAGTAAAATTCGTGTAGTGATGCTTGATAATGAGATTGGTATAATTATTAATAATTATTGAAAAACAAATTGCACATATATTATAATACCCACGAAACCCTTACCGTCTCCGTCAAATAATATATGTGATCGCCTCCGAAGTATGTTTGTGATTTTTATATCAAAGTATATAATATTACGTGATACTGAGTGTGAAAAAAGTAAAGACACTTGTACTTCCACATGATTTTATATCACGTGATGTGTTTACAGCTGTAGCGAACGTGTACTAAGCATAAAAGAGGAAAAATACTTTTACCGAAGTGAACACCCTTTTAAATAATTTGCTACACGACGTTATATCCGTAGCGAAATGATTCTTTAGGCGAAACTTTAAATACTTTACGAATAAATAAATTTCTATAATCCTCAGTAAAAAATATAAACGTGTAATATATTGTCCATGCCTTGACAATATAGTCAACAAATCAAGTTTTACGTTTAGAATAATCTATTTTACTGTCAATTTTAATATGTGAATTTTGAAAAAAATTTAAATACTTAGATATTGTAATTATCTTGTAAAATTTAAAACACTCAAAACTGATATCTGGTATAACGTTTACCACTTTAGGTTTAGAAACCTATCGTGGAAACAATTTTAATAGGTATATTTTCATAAACGAAATATGATAATTAAATACTTTAATCACCACACCCTACCAATTTACCTATATATATATATGTATATGTCTTAATATGAATTAAAATTAAAAATATCTTAAAAAATAGAGTTAAAAAAATACGTTTTCTAAAACTTAGTTTTAATAACAAAAATTTAAATGTCTTATTATTACCTACAGTAAATTCAAACAGGTACAGTTTATTTGAGTGTTTAAAATAATAAAAATAAATAAAAAAGTTATAATAATCGCCTATTAAATATTATACATAATATATCAGTCTTATCAATGAGATACTGCTTTAATATTATTATTCATAACGTATATAATTTATAATCAAAAATTTGAAATATATAATTTAACTTAAAATAACTAAATATTGTAATAGACAACATAATTTTTTATTAACTAAGCGTAAAATTAAAATAATATAAATCCAAAAAAATAAAAATCTTGGTCTATTTATTACTTATGATTAGATATATAAATAGTATTAATATAAGTATTAAAATTATAGAATGTAAAATATTTTTAAATAATAAAAAAAAATACTTAGTATAGTTACTGTGAGTTTAATCTAGAACTCCATTATTTATAATCTAACCTGACTGTGTAAGAACATGTAATATAATACTAATTTTGTTATATAGGTACAGTGTACACAGTACCAACATTCAATTTTCAGTTAGTAGACTTTCGCGCATAAACTTTAGATGAAGTCTAAGATACGGATACCACTTATCAAACAACACATTACCTAATTGTTTAATAAATCATTTTTTTTTTTTTTTTTTGTAATTTTCTAAATGGTTAGTGCGGTTACACCGATATACACAACACATATATATTAGTATTCCAACCCTATTTATATACAATCGACTAATTTATATATTTGACGTACTATAGTGCAAAAACTTGTAATATCGTATCCGTCCTTCCTTTCAACTAAATTACTTTTTACGATTTTAGCATTGAACTCTTGTTTTGTACAGTACAAACCCAGTTTATTTTAAAACCTTAAAATTATTATTATTCGATACTCGTATGTACATACAATAAATGCAGTAGTGCAACTACTCTCATCGGTATTTGTCTTTGATCGTCCTCGATGAATGCATTGCGATTTGCGACTCATTCGGTATGTTATCTGTATTAAGATATCAGTTTAACTTCCTGAAAACATTAATGGGAACGATTTGGTAAGACGCCAGTGAATTTCAAATCTATATGAGTATAAATGGTTATATGGTATAATATACACATCTAATATAATATATATAAACACACAGACACACAGTTATGTATTTTACAATATACTATTATTTTAGTCCGACACACTGCAGCACCATCACACACATGATATATTGTATTATAATATTATTATCTGAGATAATTTATCTCGCATTTCAATTGAAAACCTATTGAAGATTTTATTTTAATTTTGAAGCAGTAAGCCGCGTTCATTAAAATTCATGTGAAAACACGTCGTTAAAAAATACATAGTCCCACTGATGCCTCTTGCACGAGAAACTTAATTACATTAGAATAAGGTAAAAATAACGATATATACTCTAAAAAAAACATAATATAAAAACAATTGTTATAAACATATCGTCATAACCTAATTGGACGCAATACATGAATTCTAATTATGTTTAATTCATTTTTCTGTAGTAATAATCATTATTCAGTATCTGTGAAAAATTTTAAACTAATTATTATATACTCGAATAATAATATTAGTAATTATTACACACGTGTCTGATCGGAACATCATGTGTTTAATAATTGTTACTATATTTAGGTTATTGTATTATTTGTTTTAAATTAGTTTATAATGTTTTGATTTAATTTTTAATACGAATAAGAGTTATTAACAAAATTAATTTAACAACCGATGAGACAAGATTTTTATAAATTTGAGTAATATTTTATACCTAGACTAATAGTTATACTTAATTATAATTTTATTATGCAGTTATAACATTCAACTTATAAGTGTAGTATTTTCTATTACTGATTTAAAATAATTAATTGAAAAAAAAACTATTCAAATAATATTACCTTTATATTTTATTTTATGTAATGGCTTAATATATCTATATTGTACAGAAAAAGTATAAATAAAATAATTTTATAATAATATATAAATATTTTATTCATACGATTTTGAGAAAACTTTGTAATAGGTACATCTTTTATTATAATATAAAGTATATTAACTGAATAAGTAAACACTTGGGTTGTAAGAAATAATTAAATATACAAATATTGTAAATTTCTAAGTTCGTCAAAATAATTTTTTACATAATTGATTACTCGTAAGCATGCTAATATTTTATAAAATATTTTTACAATAAGTACACACATAAATGATTAAATTATTCTTTCCAAATTTTTGTCAGCCCCAATATTTTTTTTTGCTTATGTAGATGATTTAAATTTTATACAAATATATCATATATCTATGTAAACAAATTTCATTAAGTATTGTATCAATTTTTTATTGAATATATAAAAGTAACTTGTAACATATAACTTTAAATTAAATTTAAAACTTTATATATCTGCAATTGTAGAAAACAATTTATAACTAGACTATTTAATCAAAACCTATTGTTGCTTCTAAATTATTCAAGGATATTAATATTTTATTAAAATGAGTTTACTATTACGCATTGTAATTCGTATGATAAATTGCGTTTGTCTCACGACAATATCTTTATTAAGAAATATTGAAACAGAAACTGGTTTTAAAGTTAGTATAGAGTCATAGAAATTAGATTTGACACACCCTTTGCATGTTCAAATCTTTTGTTATATATTGTGTATTCAGAATTTATTGTACGCCATACAAAAGACGACGATACAATTCTACGCGGTATTTGTATAAGGGGAAATGCGAGTATAAAAACTGGTCAAAAGTATTATACAGAGTGGCCTACTATATTTTCGGTTTTTTAATTTTACTTACACGATGCGCCACACCATGTAGGTTATGATATATAATATTATAATATATATTATAATTCGTAGTTAGTTAAGTGGCTTTAGTTTCTATAAACATTTACCTAGGTCTATTTTCACAAATCATCTATTGATTATATTATACGGACATATCGTAAATTTCTAAATTTCTATCATATTTATTTTTAAAATTGAATATCTGTTTTTTTTTTTTATAATATCAATATCATTATTTATTAAAACTACAAGTTAAAAATATGTAGGACGGCAAATGTGTATACTTGACTACCTACACGTATTGTGTATGAGTGCATTTAAAATTATTCATGAAATACCATGCTTTGCGTAGATACACGTATACATTTGAACAATAATAAACTATTTATTTAATATATACGTCATAAAATAAATTGTAGCAACAATATTGAATTATTGTTTTTTGCGAATGTCCGTGTTATACCTATAGGTAATTATAATATACTAACAATTTAGAACTTTCGATAAGTATACAAATGAAGAAAGAAATATTTAAAAATCAAAACCGTCATACCGTCAAAACCCAAGTTTTATTAGTTATGCAGAAGGATTATAATAACCGAACAACGCAAATCCATAATGGGCCGAAAATTTGTATACAAAAAATAATAAATATATACAAACTACAGGACGTCTTGAGGCGATGGCGCCGGCGGTGTAGCAGTTGACAGAAGTTTAGTCACCTATATATTAGTAGATAGTCACATTATAATAATGAAGGTATCTTCGGGGGAAAATGAGGCTCGTTAGACTACTGCAAACCGTGTATACACAATATGCATCACATACTTACACGACATATATTATATAATCATTATTATTATCATTATCGTTATTATTATTGTCATTATTTTTATGATTATTATACGACGACGAATCGGTATTGAAATGTTATTTTTTACGACCAGTAAACAGTCAGCCGCGCGGCGGTCGCCCCTCGAACCATCACGGCGATCAAAAGAGAAAAGAAAAAACGCAGTTTATCATTGCCCGGCGACTTAACGACGTAATCACGCATTGTCGTTAACGAGATTTACGCGCGTATATTTTCGTTGCCGGTACATTATAATGTATAATAAGACAAACAACACGAACGCGCGCGCCACGACGACACGACAACAATATAATCGCCGAATTAATTAGCATTAACGGCCCGTTAAGGAGACGTACTTAACAACTTTACGACCTACATATACCTGTAGGTACGTACACGATACACGTAACATAATATTTTAACGCCCCGTACACCCGCGGGAAGGGCAGTTTACAACTCGTATATATATAACTCTATGTATATTATATATATATATATACTGCCGCCGCCATTGTTCTAACCATATAACTATCCTTTTTTTAATAATAAAATCATAATCGTATATGACTTTTTATGTTTCGTGTGTATTATACGGTGTACGAGCATGCAGGCACGAAAGCGCGTGGTCCGTCTGTTTTAATAGGCTCATTATGCGCATTGCCCGCAGAGACTTTAACGACTCACTCGGCAGTGGCTACAGTAGCGGACCAGGGGACGCGACTGACACTGACTCTGGTGCCGTTGCTGCTGCTACAGACATGTACGCGTGTCGTTGGTGGTAACACCAAAGACGAAGAATGACGAAATCATTTTTAAAGTGCTACAGCAACTCGAGAAAAATTTCATATAACAGACGTGTATTACTCGCATACACACGCCTATATCTACATAATATAGTATTGTTACCTATACTCTAACCTCAACTACTCATTCCCACCAAAATTCCAAAGTATCTTACCAAAAGTGCATGAAAGTACACGTACTTCCTCATTTCCTCATCACATAACTATTATTTATTTTCTACCTATTATACCTATACGATGAATTTATTATTTTAATTTATCAATATCATTATAATATGTGTGCAAAATAGTAAAATGATTAACAATTTTATTGCAGTATGTATTCCATACTTATCAACCATATGCTATAGCAAATAAATTATCTCATATTTTGAAAATCGATTTTGGTGCAGATTTAGGTGCTGCACGAAAATAATAGAACTAATTCGATATTTATTTTCTTTAACTGCAGACTAACAAATATATGAAACACCGTATATAATTGTATTAACCGTGCCTGCAGCGCGTTATAGATATACAACAGCAGTCTCGTGCCGAATATTAAGTTGTTTCGGTGCAGAGCAGGAAAATAAAGGTATTATTTTATTCGGTGGGAAAGTGTATGGTATACCTATATAAATAACGACGTACGTGGAGTATCGTATGAGCGCATATACATCCACCACGGGGTAATTTTATTATTATAATGTAACGACGACGGGGTGTGCGAGAAGAAGAAAAAAAACGTCTCGCGTACATATAAGTACAATACAATAGTAATAACAATAATATTATATTATATACGAGAAACATGGCCGGCGTGATTAATGAATGCGCCCGGTCTGTGATACAATGGCCTCCGGACGACGCGGTGCCCCACGTATAGTCTACCTGCTGCCAGAGAATATATTATTATATTATATTGAGACGTAACTCTGACGACGCGTCCTCCGAGACCGAGGGAGACGTTATGATGATATACTCGGTTAGGGCCGCAACGATAGTATTACATTATCATATATATAGGTATGTGTAATATACGTTCGTGCATTCCTATCGCGTCCGAGCGGCCATTCGTTCTGATATATTTATGTGCGTGTGTATGTGATAAATAGGCGAGTAAATGTGATAAATCACACTCTGGCGATTTCTCGAATTTCGTTACGACAACAATAATAAATGATAATATAACGATTTTGTTGCGTTGTCGATCTAATTCACATTTATATATTGTATTAAATGCCTTCTTACGGCCAAGACGACAATTTAAAAGGGATTTATTCCGCGATAAATAAGACTATATACGCTGCTGCTGCACGTGGGGCTGGATGCTGCGACGTCCGCGTTGTTGCTGTGCTTTAAATCACAATAACGCGCAGCGCATATAATATACATCTATATTATATATATGCAGTTGCATCGACGAGGCAGCACCCGTCGCCTGTATAATAATAATATACATTATATAATGGCTTGCACCTATGTATGGCTGCATATATGTACATATAATGCGTATGACCGCCGATAATATACGCCTGTGAGCTCCTTTTGATCTCTTTATAATGTATATATTATTATTGTTGTGCGCGCGTCCTTATGGTTTTTCTTTTTAATATAATATATTATGATAATGTCGTTCTTTTCTCGGGATTCTTTTTTTTAATCGAGTTCTAAATGGCTTGTGTGGACATGTTTATGGCTCGCATCGTCGTCGTCAGCTGTATACAACAACAATAATAATAATAATAATAATAATAAATAATACGCCGGTCGAATTAAAAATCGTTATATGCCGCCGCCGCCCATCATGAGAACAAAAAAAAAACCTCCAGAAGAGACCGACCGAGAGCGGATGGGGGACCGACCCGATCGGTCGGGGCTCGCTGCTGTTGGCGCAGCGATTCCGACGCCGCCTTTGCCACCGCCGCCGACTCGCTGCAGGCTGCATATTATACCTATAAGGATCGTGTGACACGAACGCGTACAGGTTTCCATCGCGTGTCTGTGTGTGTGTGTGTGAGAGCGTACACATATATAATGTAATATATATTATAAATATCACAGACATCATACACGCCGTAATACCTTTACAATACACCTATATATATGTATAAGAGTCCACATTATTCAAGACCCGTGTACAGCCGGAGTCGTTCCCAAGGGTCGTTTTCACCCCATAGATAGTATCGGCGTTTTTTTTCTTAATTTTTTTTTCTTTTTAACAAAATATAATAATAATCCATCGATATCTCGTTCTCGTATATATAGAGGTACACGTGTATTCATGTTGTGTGCCGACACTGGAATAGAAGTATATATTATTCAGACACTGATGGCCCATAATAATAATATATTATTATAACACATACACACATATAATATAGGTATACAACGCATTAAGGGGACTCAAATAGTTGCATATTATTATATATATATATGTCGATGTACATTATTATTATTATAAGTACACTCTACAACACACTATAATAATATATTGCAACCGTATATGCCACCTCGTGTAAATAGGGTAGACGCAAATGGCTAATTTTAACACGATTTTGTGTGTAGATTTAAAGCGTTTTTATATGGGTAACAGTATACTTTATCGAGTGAGCCGTGTTTACCTATATTATACCAATATATTATATTGTTGTATGTGACAAAAGCAAATCAGACAAATATTAACGGTACTATAACGTATAGTCAATACGATTTAATATTTTGTTAATAAAATCGTTAAACTTGAACTCTACGAAATAGATACAGCACATCGATGTAGATGGCAATATTATGGTGTTAGAATTATTAGAACATCTCGGCTGGGTTATGATATATCTTAACCACAGAACAACTAACAAAATATATAGTTATTGTTCTATAATAATATGTGAAATAAAATGTAAATTTTTAAAAAAATTCTGCTCTGGAAAATAAATTCAAAGTATAGCATACTAATTAAAGAAAAGAAAACCACAAAAAATAAAATTATACAAATACAAACACTCAAGTATTATAGTTCTATAATAACTTCAAATTACTTATACCTACCTATGTAAAACAAGTAAAAACATATTTTTATAAATGTCAATACTTTAAGAAAAACATATTGTTAAACTTATATTGTACTAAATAAGAATTACTAGGTTTCTATGTAAATTACCTACAGTATCAATACTTATAATATATTAAAGAGAATCAATCAATTAATTAAAATTGAAACTGATAATATAACAAAATAATAATTTCTGTATTAATAACTTTACCTTATATCTACATCATTATGAATTATGACTAAGCCACGACGTAAGACATGATATACTTTATAGATTTGTGTTTGTATTTTGCAACAAATAGCATTGTGCAACACGACTACGCAAAACCAGCGAGATGATTCTTAAAGATATTATTTAAAATAAAATCTCAATAATAATAACGCATTATGCCATTGCGACGAATACATTTATTTTCTAGCGTGTTAGTATACAATTTTAAATTGCGTTACATGTGATTCCCTGTAAATTTGCCAATGTTGCCCACACGTTTGCTCCCCAGTATGTGAGCTTAATGGGAAAAATAATTTTAAGTTACACAGTCTCGCCAAACACATAATATTAGATGTGTTCACAGTCAAGTATATTATTAAGTTATGGTAGTCGGTCACATTTTTAATGTTTTTATTAATTCTTCAACAGCATTATAATAATTATAGTGCATTAGTAAATATATACATTTCTGCTTTCTACCCACTTATATTTACTACTGAAATGTAATTTGAATTTAGTGGACATCTATTCACTTTATTTTACTTATGCAAACATTCGTTGAGATTCTGAAGAAAATATACAGAATACGAGATAATAATGACAACTAAGTATAAAATAAAATATTAATAAAAACAAAATAAGTAATAAACATTAATAAATAATAAGTTTCATAAAATGAATTTAGTAAAATATTAAAATCTTTAAAATTGATCAAACTTTTTACCAACAATGTTTTTTTAATAGCATTATCGACCCACGACAAGTATACAATCTTATTCATTATATTGAACAATATAAACCATTTTTTTTTAAATTTTAAGAATTACAAATAATTATCAAATATCATGAATTAATATGAGCTTTAAAGTCATTCTAAACATCATCGTGGTGAATAATTAATAAATAGAAACCTAATTTGTTATTTTATTAATGAACCAAATGCGGCCTGTCTAGTGTCTAGTACAAATTTTCCCGAAAGCTACAGAAAATAATATATACTATATCTAATAAAAACTATGGATGATTTAATGGTTGGTAATTACTGATATATTAATATGAAACTAAATGTAGTGTAAAGAGAGGTAGTTAGTGGAAAAGAATGCTAAGATAATAAAGAACTTAACTATTGACTGAATAATAAATATAAGATTATAGCGTATTTTTCAAATAGAAATTTTCTAATAGGTATTTGTTAAATAAAACACGAATGTATTTTCGAGCTTCGTAAAAACGGAAATTGAATTTATAGGAAAATGCTTTTGAAACGCAGTAAAAAACTGTAAAATTTTTTTAGAAATCAGTAATGATTTTTATCTTTTATATAATATAAGTAAAGTAAGTATTAAAATAACTACATTTAATATAACCTATTTATTTTTGACAAAATTATTCTATTGTTTATACTTTCAATAAATATAATATTGAACTTTGTATACGGTACAATCTTATTACATCCTGCATAGATCATGATATACCATATACCAAAAATATAAAATATACCAATATGGTAATATCATGTTATATATTATCGTTCTTTCCGTCATTTTTTACTTTAATATCAAAAATATATAGGTACATAGTCTAATTTGTGAAATATTTAAGGATATTCATTTTCAAATATTTAATTATACTGTATAAAATTATAATAATCTTGTACGCCATAATTTTTGAAAAATGATGTATATAAAAACATTTTATTATTGTCCTAATACAATAATCGATGGTTAAGCCAAAAACGAATTAAAGATACGTTTCGATTTAAAAATTAATGCGGAAATCATCTACCATGAGTTATTTTCTTGACTGAAAACATACCATTCGTATATATATAAATACAAACTTTTGGTTATTTTGTTTGATATATTCTCTATAGGCATAGAAGCGAAGAATAGGAGAAAGAACTATAAATATTATTTCTCATTAAAGTGTTGCATTATAATATTTCCTTCTTGTTTTTAATATAATCGCGATTCGTTTATACACGGTGACATTTAAAAACGGGGCAGCGAGAGGAGAGGAGTGTTTAATATTTTGAAGAGGGCTGCAAACCAGCCCGCGATGTCTACATTAATCGCGTAAACATGAATAAATAAGACGCAAGGAGCGTTTCGCTAGAAAACTTAAAACGGAAAGAGGGTCAAAGTTATGCCACACTTAATACAGATTTAATGCTCACGGAAACGCGACATTTCTCGTTTCCGTGCGTAACTAACTGCAAACAATTTTTTTATTTTATTTATCTACAGTTTTATATTCACGAGGTGGAAAAACGCAGCGCACCGTTCCTACGCGGCGTTTTAAATTTAACATTATTGCGTAATATTTTCATTTCTACGAAACAGTAATATTACCACACCGCGCTATCGCTATATATATGTATACGGTAGCCAACTTTTTTTTCCCCGTAATAATAAGAAAATATTGCCTCGAGAACGAACACCTGGCCTCTTAATCGAATCGTATATTTTTTCGCTAACCCACGGCGAACAAAAAATATAATATAGTTAAGTAGTTTCTGTACATATATATTTATATTTAATATACCTAATTGTTTTCGAAAACCATTTTTCAATACTGCAGCGTTATCATTATACGAAACCCTTATAATAATATAATATATCTGTGTACCGCGGGTAATACTACCCGAGTTAAAAGATAAAAATATGTATTTACTATTTTTTTGGGGGGGGGGGGGGGCAGCGAGTAACATCGATCCAAAAGAACTAGGTAAAATATATACATACAATTTATATTCTCGCTTATATAATATACTTATTATAACACGTTATAATTACGTGTATTGTATATACAATTTTAACCACTCAGTTATTCGCAGTTAACTATGTGAACACTATATTGTGACTTACAAATCAGTTATAGTAATACAAATAGATATATTTAATTCTTTGTGCAATGTACAATGTACATGTTATAATATTGGGATTTACCATACGCAACTCGTATATTGCCTGCCATTCTACTGACAATTCTAAATATGTTCTTAATATATCTGCTTGCATAACAATAAAATCCAATTATTAAAAAATAATGTAATGTTATATTAAAGAAAAAAAATTTGATTGAAATCAATATAATTTTAACGTCCTAATGAACTTTACTAGACATTTTTCGAACCGCTAAATATATGATGATGGAACGGTGGTTTCAGCTATACATATATAATGCTTATATTATACGTATATATACCTAATAATATGGAGTACAATCTGCAGTTTGCCAGATTATGATAATAATATCGCATACAACTCGTTGGTGGTACATAACATATTATTTTGTCGCGATAAAAACGCGTTCGCCGCCACCACCGCTCGACTGCGATAGTGCCATAAGGCGCGTGTTTGTTTACGGCAAGCTCGCTACACACACACACACATATATATATATATATATACACTTTGTTTGCTGCTTACGCTCGCAATTTCCCGCCGGAGGCTGCGGAACACTGTGAAATTTAACGGCGACTTTAATCGGCCAATTATAGGGTTATGAAAACCGAATTTCCCCGCACCGCCGCCGGTTCCCGTACGGCCCGAGATAAGGATATATAAACCGGGAGCTTTTACCCGTCCGGCTGATTTACGCGTTCAATTTTCTCGGCAGTCACCGCCGCCGCCATGCGTATAAACGGACAGATATTATACAGATAATGGTAGGTTAGGTATTACAGCTGCAGATGCCGTTTATATAATATTATTATATATTCATTTTACATTATACATAATATATATAAATACACATAAAATACGGTGTTAAACCTTCGTACCGACGCTGCACTGCGCCAACTCCTCCGCAGGATTTGTCACGCCCAAGCGAAACGTGTCCTGCTGTATATACATAATATATATTGCAGTAAAAAACGCGCGTCGTCGTCGTTTATAATTTTTTCACTCGTTTTTCCACCTTGAGTATAAAGACATAGCGTCTCGTTTAATCGGAAAACAGAATTTGAACTAATACGCACACTGCGCCAAATAATGTCACCACGTACTTGCAGTATAAAGCTTATCTACGCGCAGCTCGGTCCACTCGAGAATTCCTCGCGTCGTCATCTTCGTCATAATTATTCTATGTATATATGTATTTTACAATATCGCATAATGCTCTTGTGTTTGTTTATTCGCGGTAACGATATTTTTTTCGATTATGTGGGTTTTAGTCAGGCACTCAGGCGTGAAATATTGGTAGTTTATGCACGCGTCGATTAAAATATAATATATCGATACATTTGAAATCCACAAGATTGTTTTCAAAGCAATTAATATACATAATATTTTTTTTATATCGTGTGAAGGCTTTGTTATACCGAACAAAAACTTATACTACTATAATCAAATCGCTAGAAAAATATATTTTTTGCAGTGTATATTACAACTAATATAGTGGTACAAAAATACGAAACAACCATTATTGCGTAGGTATGGTAGTATACATTTTTATTCTGAAAATGTATTTTTTTAAGACTTTTCTTCACGTTTTTAGTTTTTTCTTTTATTATTATTTATTTAAATTGCCTATGTTGTTCAACTTATACCCACGGAATGTATACTATTGCGATAGTTCTGCGTTACTACTCAAAAGATGAATGATCTACGGAAATAATGATTTTATTCCAAAATCGTGTTAAATTCTATGTGGTTAATCGCCAATATATTTATGAGTTACTCTTGGTTTATCAATATTATTTATGTGACCGACACTGATGCAATATCAATGCATAATATATATACGACATGATATGTGTAAATTATGCGCTTCATCAATAACCGTTTTATTTTCCATTAGATACAAGGAAGAGCAGGAAAAAGTATGAAATGAAAGATGTATACATGCCTATGCACTATACGAAAGTCGTAAAAAGAAACCGAAAAGATATTTATTTACTTATAAAAGACAAGTTATAGTCGATAAACGAAAAGGTAATCAGTCCTAAGGGCAAACATTTTACATAGGTTGGTACATATATAATGATATAAAACGACTAGCCAACGAAATACAAATTCACCTCGTGATCATATGTCATTTAGTTATCGTTTTCAGTAAAATAACTCCATCATACTCGTATATCCAATATCGAACTGACGCGTTTTAGTTGTGTAACGAGTTAAAATACGTACAAATGTAAACTGAATAGATCGAATCTTCGACAATAGTTCACTCAAAAATATCACTGTGCATGACAATACGACATTATTCTATTGAATTACCTTCAAAAAATTCTGGTTTGACGAACCTCCATAAATTTAAAGTAGTCGGTGATACGAGATTTATCACCCCTTATGCGAGTTTTTTTTATCGATAAATGGTAATGATAAGACATGAATATTATACTTAAAGTGTAAAAAATGTGCGAATCGTATAATTTTACATAATATAATATTATAAACCTCTGCAACATCTAAACATCTGATTAAGAACTGAAAAACGCGCAAATCGTAATAACATTGTACACACATTATGATTTCATGTTATAATCTCTTATCTGTATGAGTAATGACTAATGAATATTATTATGTATTAATTATACATCTATAAGTGTGGCTATAAGTTCCGTGTATGACGATTCTAATTCGCAGGTCGGATTTACACGCATATTATAGTATTATTTACGAGGACGAGAACACAGAAATTTGCGTTTCCAACACCGCATAAATGACCACGTTTGGTCGTACATAATATTATACTCAATATTGCGATATCGTGCAGAACACACGCCTATTAATACACAGGTAATTCAAAAATCATGGTGAATGTACAAATAATAATTATTATTTTTTCAATTTTCACGATTTTTTTGTTGGTTACAATATAACGTGCGTTAAACGTTGTTATATAGTATATACTTAGGTATATGTGACCATAGGATTTTTTGGACTCGAGGCAATAGTCGTAATATATAGCTAATAATAATATTACAATTATCAAAGACACTAATTCCGGAATAAGCATTAGATAATTGAATCCCTAAATGACTAAACGCGTATAATATACCTACCATAAGCACCTATTATAGACCTGTCCCCCCAGTAATGGCGCTAATTATGTATTCAAAATCAGCTACATTATAATATTATTATTATATATTATGTATTAACGAGTTGTTTAAATCCTCATGACTTCATTGTAGAAAATGTTACACTGTGATAATTTATATTTTAAACATTAAACGTTACCTATTGTTACTGTAACATACTATTATACTATTATCTTTTATTTGATATTTATCTTATACCTTATGATATACAACACGATTATATTATTGGATGTAGGTACTTATACGACTATATTATAATTAGATGTATGAATCAAATACAACTAGGATTAAGAAAAATATATCTAAAATGTAGACCTTCCAAATATTAGAACAAATTTGTACCCGATCACATATTTAAAACAAAAAAATAGTTAATCATCATTCTGCAAGCTTGGATATGTTTAGATATGTTTTATAGCGTGCAATATAATAAAATAAATATTACAGCGGGATTTGTGTATTCAAACACTTTTAAAAAATTTAAAATTGTAATTCTATTTCAATACCAATACTGTAAAAACAATAATATGGAATTAAAAAAATATTTTATATTTTTTTTTTTTAGAGAAAGGGTTGTACGTCATTTAGTTATGAAATTAAAATTATATTAAATGTCATTGGGATTATTTTAGGCCCCTATATACATTTCAAACCTAAAATCATTATTATGTCTGCTGTACGGCGCTGGCTTAATTTTGTTTATTAGTGTTTACCATAAAACATTACGATTATTATTATTACTGATAATTTAGTTATTTACTGATTTACTGTACGAGGATATTGTAATTGGCGTTTAAATAAAGTCTAAATGTCATTGTAGTAGGCAGTGAAAATTAAAATTAAATTATCTTTATAATTTACTTGGTACTAAATGACTACTAATTGGTACTCGTCAGTCGTCAAGAAACCCGAGATTTTAATTCTTAGCGTCTTTCTAATTTCTATACCTATTACTCTATAACTACAAAAGTAATTAGGTATAATTATAGTTCGTACTATAAATATCCATGTACTGAGTAGGTACTGATTAACTATAAAGTGACTAAAAGACAAAAAATAGTAAGTATTTTAAATCTCATATAATAATATGGTTGTTGACATTAGAGGCTATTGTCTTTTGTCGAGCATCGAGAATGTACCTATATACAAATACGTATGGGTATGAGCACAAAAAAGAAACCCAATAATTGAAATACTTATCGTTTCGGAGATTTTAGAAATATTGCAAACAAAAGTCACCAGTTCGCCTGTCAGTTGTATCAAAAGTCCACAAAATATATTGTTGTCACAATCGCAGAGTTATAAAGATAGAAAACCAAAAGTAAAATTGAATCATTGCATTCATCAACGGTTATATTATGTAAAATATATTGTATACCTAAGTCCAAAATATCGATAACATTCACTGCGATTTTCCGTCTGACGGTCGAATACATAATAGATGTGGCATACTGCTGGCACCTGCATCAGTCGCGTATCGAAACATCGAATCGTTTTGGCGAGCAATCAAAAACCTCCCCAAGTACAAAACAGATAGCACAGTTCCTTATATAATATACAACCCAATAGTAACGAGACAATGTTTATCGTGTTCCCGCGGGATAACTGTGTACGCGTATACAATATACATTATATATTACTTATATTAGACGTTCGGGTCGTCGACCAGATTTTATCTCGAGAATCCGAGTCTGTTTCACAAAATAATATTATGTACTATATAAATATTGCACAATCTTGACGTTCTGAAGTCAGTTCAGCCTACAAACACTTACAAGGGCCGGATTTAAACTAAATAACGATCAGTCAATGACTAAAATATGTAAACTGTGAATTTGTAATACTATTCATAAAAATATTTATAATCTCAAAAATAAAAACATACATTCATACAGTTTCTACTATATAGTATTAATAGTAATAATAATAATAATATGGATACAAAATTTTTATTCTAGGATATCCGGAAAAACCAGTGTGGAAATATCAATGAGACAAAAAATATTAACTACCTATAATTGTAATCCTCATTTTTATTTGCAACATTTTTAGGAGTGTTTTCGATAAAGCGTTTTGTAGTACGGTTTATTCTATTAAAAAAAAAAAAAAATCAGAAGAAATAGAATAGGTACCAGACCTGTATACTTCGCCCGAGCAGGTATTATTAGAATGCGACTACGAAATCTCAGGCTAAAGTCAGATCGCTCGAACGACAATACCTCAATACGAGGGGGTTGGCGGTGAATTTTCGTACCCTCACGGTCAAAGGGAATTCTATAATACGGTATTGTTATAGTGCAGAAAAAAATAATACGAAAAAGGCGTTGTCGACGATTCGTTCGCACAGCACTTTATATTACATTATTATACTATTATATTATTACGTACAGACGCGCGCGTTCGCGTCATTAACGGCGGCGCGTCCTCTGGGGGTCAACGGGATGCGCTGTTCGGTGGGGGACATCGCCAAAGGTATACGCTTTCCAGATTACAAATATTTATTTACCTGCGCGGCCATTGTGCGGTGACGATAAATAATACAGTCGACGTGATATATATATCACGTTATACGTACATATAATACATAAAAATGTATATAATGTATATTATATTGTATTGCGCCGAGACGGCGGGAAAACCGTGACAAATTGACGGGCCATGGGTGTTGTCATCATTGCCACATGTGTATTATTATTTCGCGCTTGCGGTTTTCTTTCCCGACGCAGATATATAATGTATAATAATGTGATATTATATATTATTCTATTATATTACACGTCGTTATTACATAAGAGGGCGAGCGCGTCGAGTGTGAAGATTAAATGAGCTAGAAACGCGAATTTTCGGTATACTGTAACGAAATAATATCGCCAACATACGAATGTGACGTGCGTATTGTAACCGCCGTTTTTTCGGAGCGTCGACGACCGAGAGGAGAAGGAGTTTCGCCGGCATTGTTGTGGGCAAATCGCAAACGTATACGTCCCTACGTAGGTACGTATAATGTATATATGGAATTACAGAAGTACACGACCTGCACACACACTCGACACGCATAATATTATATTATGTACCAATCTACTCGTGTGCACGCCTTGCGACGGCTGCCGCACCACCACTCATGCGCGCAAGAGTTACGACTTATATGAAGACGTCGACTCGGCATTCCGTATATATCATTATACAATATAAATAATAACATCGTTGTGTAGAAATCAAACGACACGTAAAACCGTCTGTCGGCGAGACGGACTACGTTGCTGGTGGTTTAGGGGGTCGGGGAGGTGGTCCACGACACTGCAGGTACGTGGCCTGAAAATAGAAACGTTATAGTCTCCCTCTCCCCTCTCCGCTGGCGAGGTGCGACACCGCTCCACAGCGTTATTTATACCCATCCGTCTTGAGCGCGTATATTGCTCACCACAGAGAGATTTTAATGGCCGACGCGTTATTATGTATAAAAACATATATGGTATTAAACTTTATCTCGTTATTATTATAAATTCGGTTTGCTGTAATATTTTGTTTTCGGTTCGTTCTCGAGTGTGGTACCGGGTCGTCGCATAAATTTACGACGAGAGAGTCGGTAACGGTACTAGGGAATAAGAGAGAGAAAACCACCGGAGCGACTATAGTTATGAGGAAAATGCTGTACGTTATCGTAGCTGCAACAGTCGACTGCACAGATAAGCGTAAACGCATAAAATTAGTTTTCACAGAGGATCTCACGCATCGGAAATAGCTCTATGGCTATAGGTTTGACGAGATCGATTTTTTTACTAGATTAGCCACGGTATCTATCGATGTAAAATGACAGGTCGCTTGGCGCGTACGTATACAATCCAGTGCCGATAAATCAGTTTGATATTCATTCAACAGAACCTATACGATCACCAACACGCTGTATCCTCAACACGTGTATTGCGACATACTTTACAAAAGTATATCACACTAATCACAAATACACAAATTTAGTTCCATCGTTTTTATTTTTTGTCATTCTGAAAATATGTACAAGGACAAATACACATTTTGTATGACCTGTATATTTAATGGGGGTGGAAAATAGATATAGACATGAATGTCACATATGGACCCGTCCCGAATGCCCTAGTAGTATATATAATATATAATATATATTATACACAACATTATATAATTAGGCAATACTCTGTTGGTGGTCGAATACGGGGTACTATTCAAAACTGTTTCCAAATGTTAAATTATGTGATACACATTCAATTTTCAAGAAATGACTCATTACTAGTGGGTGACCACTAATGATGAATGGTGACATTCTAGTTAGAAACCACCGGAAATACACAGTCGCGTCAAATGTGAGTATGGTTGTTATGTACGTGCATCCTGTCTCGTGGTTTAGGCATACAACAAATAAAAGACAAGTATTACCTATATAAAATAAGCGGAATACTACTGCAATTTATCATTTATATGTCTGTTAAATTGTATTATGTATAGGTAGCTATTATTGTGTTAAATGTAAAAACAATCATTGGCAGTTTAATCAACTTTTATATTGTCACAGTTTATTTTGAAACGATATCTATATTATAAAAGGCAATTAATACACTCGTTCATTTGTTCGAGCTATTTTACAAATAGTGAATATTATATATTATATATTTTTTTTCCATTATATATTATATACAAGACATATTTGGTGACCTTTTTAAAAAATAAAAATAAAAAAAAAACAACACGGACATCGGGACATTATACATAGTATATATTATTAGTATAACAATATGATGTGCTTTATTGACTCATAATAAACGTCTTTTGTTGTAAATGTTTAATGTATTTTGTATAGCTTATGATACCAATACTGTCTAAACAACAACCCTTTAATAAGTATATAGGTAACTTAATTAAATATATATCTATAACCTATATATAATATTAAGTGTATACGACGTTCGTCAATTTACACTAACTCGGTGCGCCAATTTGTGTATACACAGTATTATATAAACAGCAATTTTTAAGCATAATGAAATTAAACTTAAACTACACTATATAATCCTATCTCAGTATTTATGTAAGTAATAAAAACGTTCGATTTTTCATCAAGTTGCTCGTTTTTCTTACGCCTTAAATACTTTTATAACGAAACAGTACCTACGTACAAACGTTGAATCAGTACAATACGTATGAATACGTACGTTTAGTTAAATCTAATGCTTTCAAGTGTATGTTCTATATTTCTATATTACTTGAATAATAAAAAAAATATAAGTTTTTCAAAATACGAGTAAGTTTTTAATGGGCTACAATAAATAATTATTTATATTTTCTACAATCGTAATACATATAGGGTACAATTATTCTGAAGGAAATATGGTTCGATGGCTTCATTTCATATTTAATAATTTCCACGTATTACTATAAACTACAGTATAATATTTTGTATACCTACTTACAGTTATTGAAATTTGTAAGTTTAAGCTTGTAATATATATATATATATATACTATATAGTACCTATATACATTATAATATGGTTTTACAATAATTGTTCATTAATCATATATAAATAATAAAAATATTAAAAGGTATAACAAGACTAACTAATTATATGGATTATATAATTATTAAAATGTAATATTATATATTATAAGTAATAATGTTATAACCATTACCATACTTCAAAACACATTTGTATTTTTATTTTTGTAGACTATCTGCTTTCAGTCTTTATATAGTTTCTCATCATCATTATTTATCTTATTCATCTAAAGTTATAATGTCCCCAACAAACAATATTATATTATGTTATCTACATTCTACATTCTAACTAGTTGTTCTAGAAACTTCAAGTTTCTTCAGTAAATTTATGTTTATTGTATATTATGCTATACTGTATAATATTATATCTGCATTGCTGTTCAGAATATTTTATACGAATTGCTTAACATTTTTAAATATAATGTAAACATCGTAAACCATCTAAAACAGCAAATGAGATAAAAAGCATACTCTAGAAAAATATTAAAATCATGTTATCCACGAATTTAACAACAAATCAATATTAATTATTATGCATGTTGTATAATATCCTTATAACTTATATGACATATATAGGTATATACTATATATACAGTAGTTCAAAATTTATATCATTGCCATTGTGTCATACAAATATTCATAATAGATAAAAATGTTTAATATGAAATTCTTTTTACCTATAAACATCTAATATGATAACTCCGAAAAAATCCTTCACATTATGATTACAAAAAAAAGCATAAATTCCCATTTTAATTTCTAAAGTTGACTTCACTAACCCTCTAAAAAATATTGTAAAACAATATAGAAATAATTAATCATTTTAGATATTTTTCAATAAAACAACTAAAATTTTTACTATATTATGAATATTTTATATTTATATGATAAAATAACTGTAACATAAATTTTGAATCACCTTGTACAATATAAAAAAATTAAAATATCAATGCGATATAATATTGTTTTAGTTATTTTCCTATTATTATTGTATCGAGTATTTTAAATATCAGACATTTATAACAAAATGCAATTACTTTTAATATGTATTAGGTACACCTTCAATAATTTTTCATTAATGATCATTAAGATTAACTCGTCAAAAAGAAAACTAATATAAATAAGAAACACATGTTTTGAACGTGTGCTTTGATCAGACTTATGTGAAAGATACAAAACAAATAAAGGGGTCTTTATAAATCCCGCATAGCATATTCGGACCATATGCAACAGTGTTCTTTAATAATATATCGTAAAAATCGATATTTTTTAATAGTTTGTACATTATAGACGGGAGAAATATGCTCGCCTTGTTATCAAATCTACACGAAACACGCAACTAACCAAATGACTATATAATACCTTATAAGTTATATAGGTGCGTTTAATTAAATACGATGATTCACGTTTGAAGCGCCTGCAGAGCTCTAGGTGGAAAAAATGAGTACCTAATAATTTATTGTGCGGAAAAAAAATTCTCAATGAGTACAGATTCGATAACACATTATTAACTCGAGTGGTCCCACACAGCGTCTTCGCAGATATACCTATAGATGATGATAAAATTGTATTCGCGGCGGCGCATGGCGTCGAACAGCAATCCGACTGCGAGTCGTCCGATAAATCTCCGTTGCGGTCGGTGTTTTTTATAAATTTATAAAATATTATACACGCGTGAAGGATTTGTACATAGAATACACCTATATATACGTGTATATATGTATGCGGGATTACGCAATCGGTCGCTAGCGCGCGTGTGTATAATATACGCGTCCAGTCGGCCGTGAATTATTCACGTACAATATAATATAATATTATAAGAGTAGGTATAATATATATTTTAATAAATTATCGAAGAGATAATAAATACGATTTTTTTCTCTCTACCTCGGCGAGATCGTATAATTTTTTTTATTCTCTTCAAACTCGTAATTTTATCCGCGCGGAATCCGCGTGTCCGAACGTCACCGGGCACCGGTCCCTCCGCCTTATCGCCACCATAACCACACCGCCACCGACTCTATACAGACATCCTGGCTTATATGCAAATCGCGTTCCGTCGCTATTTGAGAAAATCGAAAACTGGTTGCCCACAATGCGCTCCACCGTATGGTGTACGTATTATATCGTAATAAACATTAGGTATGCCTGCCCCGCCTGTCTACCATTATACACAATAATATAATTTATATTATACCTACGCACACCGCGGCGGCGGCGGCGCTATATAGGATATTATATACGATTTACCGGTTTCAGTGCGGGGTGCCAACAGGGTGCTTGTACGAGACTGCTGTGAGCAAGACGTAAAAAATGACATAGTAGACCTACCGATTATGGACGAGCTATTATATCGTTGTCATTATTATCGTCGTTATTCCTGTCGTCTTCGCACGCATAATTCATACGTGCGATGTGCAGCAGTATGCGCGCGGGGTTCTCCGCGGAGGTCCTGGGCAGATATATACATTGTGGAGGCCATTTTCGTGCGCATAAATCGTTTTTAATGGGCGACCAAAGTGCCCATTATATATATATTTACCTGTACGCGTCTTACGTGGAAAAAAAAATTAAGCAATATACCTACCTAGCTGTATCGTACACCACCCTACGGCTGTGACGGACCGCTCATTGGTCTTTATACGATATATATACGATTTTATAGCCGTCGTCGGTCTCGTTTATTATAAGTATATAGGTACACATATTAAAGTACATATACGTTGTATTTAAGGACTTAATTTCACTGCAGCGCCACAATGTGTATATAAACAATGTATGATTATTATATAAAGCGCAAGAATTTGATAATCACGGGGGCGTCATCCAGAAATCGATTATTAACAATAAACTCCCTTATTCGTATATTCTCTGAACTTACACCAACACCGCCCAATAACCCTGAACATTATCATTATGATCGTTTCTTTTAACTATACCCATAAGGGCACTATTTTATTACTATACAATATAATTTAATTAAAATAATTATTAATAATACGTTAAACCATTAAAATATGTAGGTACGTGTACGATGACTAAATGTAATATTAGATGATGTACATATTTTACCACCTGCAGTTAATATTAGAAAACATACTCAACATATTTAACATGAATAAATATTAAGTACTTCCTAAATAAACGAATAAAAATATCACTTTTTATACACGTTTTAATAATATTTCTTTTAATTATATAGGTATATATATGGATGAGAAAATATGAATGTCAAAAATACAAAAAATAAAAAAGTCAAAACAATAACGCAGTCATACTATCTCTCCAAATGTTTTTGAGTCGAAATCGGAAATGAACATAATGTAATTAAAATTATTAATTTCCTTTAAATGTCAAATGCTATTATGAATCAAATTTAAATGTCATATAAAATATATTTGAAAAAAGTTGACTAGCATCATATTATATCTTTATTATAATTATTATTGCATTCATTTTCCTGATTTTTAACACACGTTTAATGCATGTAGGACGTAGGTATAATAAAAAAAATAAGCATTTAAATGTATTCAATTAAGTAAATAACGTTCATTTGATGTTTTTTTCTTGTATTCAATATCTAAATCTAAATCAAATATCCATATAATTGATGTAAATACCGACACCTACATATTATTCTAGCAGTATTAAGATCTAAGAATACAATCGTTCAAAAAATATGTATAATATAGAGGTTATTATTGATTGTCAAAGTACCTACGTTTAAAATTATTTTGAAAGAATCAAACAAATACGTATAATAATATATAGTAGTCTATATAAGATTCGCGATACTACTTGCTACATCCTGTATATATTAATATAAAGAGCCGTATTGCAATTTACAAGGATTTAAATATAATATTTGTATGGATATGACGACGACGATGCACTGTTTGCAAAAAGAATCACTATTTCTCGACAATTTTTCTGCGGGCTGAACATATAATATACAATATACTCTTATCGAAAAGAAGGAATGATGGTATAATAAATATTCTTCACGATCACGTGCCTTATCACACGTAACGTTTGTGTAGTAACATATAATATATTTTTCTGCTTTATTTTTGCCGATGTTATCTTATTCAGTACAAATGTACTTTTTCTGATTCACCGCTCGAAAGGAACAAACAATACCGCTAACAGAACAAATATGCATAAATAATATACGGTATGCAATAATATAAACTATCTATACTAAAAGAGATTTAGTTTATAATCATTTAAAAATAAATTAATATTAATACAATTTAGTTGGTAATCATCATGTTACACTAGTGTTTTTATACGTATTTACTGAGTTACTATAATAATACTTTACATTTTTTTTATATTTTTTAACGCGTAAATTATTGAAAAACAAACGAAAACGCATAATACCTTATCTCATCAACAGTCACGTAACAGGTCACAAAAACATCGATATTTTGCCATGCACTACTTTGTTTAAAAACGTTTTAATATTTCGAGCTTGACAATAAAATCTATTGTTTTCAGAATCCATAGTTAATCTTAAATATACAGTTTTAACAGTATAAAGTACCTACCTATTTTAAATTCTTATCTGCAGAAACGATACATAACTATATAATAATATTGTATCTATAAGATACTATAGCTATATTATCTCGACCGAAACAGAAACAATTTCTTTGAGACGTTATTCATAAATACAAACGCAGATTATTTGTGTACACATATAATATATTATATATAAATGTATTATGTATACATATATTATTGTTTACACGATATGTCTGTGAGACGCGGTTCTAAAACGGTGATCTTGTCGTTTAGACCACTTATTATTTTATGACTAATAATTGACTATATATTTATATTATACACTATATACCAAGTGGATATAGATGACCTCTTATGACTTATTATATCACTACATAAGATTTACATTTTATGTACACTCACGTACACATATAACAATGTACTACATAACAACTGTGGAACGTTTTAAATTATTTGTTATATCACAGCATGACTGTAAGATTACTTCAAATCAGAATAAGTGCTTGGGAAATACATTTTTTTTTTCAAATAAGACGTAATTATGTCTGTAAAGAATGAATAATAAAATAGCATAATGGTGTATATATGTAGAAATATATTTACATATTTAATATTTAAATTTGTATTTTAAACGTGAAAACTATATCGAATTGAATGAGGTTTAGCATTATTTATGTATAATTTATATATTATTTATACTATAATTTTTTTCATAACTAAAATGTGTGCTAAAATTATATTACTATATTTTAATGCAAGTACTAAAATTACAATAATATAAGTAATCCATCGATGGGTTAAGGCAATAACTTTTAAGCAGTTACTATAGTTCTTAAAAGTAAAAATCACACATAATTTTCATGCTATTTTATAAATCATATTAAATTGATTTTTAAAAATTTTAAACAAAAATCTATACCCATATTTTTCTTTTTAATAGAATGAAATTCTGGCAAATGTAAAATTGCTCTTTCATATTAAAAAAAAAAAAAAAAAAAAAATGTTAAAATCATTGTAATGAATTTCGGTTTTATAAATCATGTAAAATATTAATGTTTACAAATTAATCGATAAGATACTAATAAAGAATGTAGATATTATGGTTTATGAAGCTCCATAAAACTATACTTCTCTGAAGTATTAAACCCTGTTTAATATTTATATACCTATTCGATAACTTAGTCGTATAATATACTTATAGATCTTCTAAAAAAAAAGTGATTTTATGGAAAAAAATATTTTTATATTGATTTAAGTCCGTTAAAACCCTAAAAACTAAAAAAATACTTTTACTAAGATTTCAATATTTTAAAAACACGAAAAACGCGAGAATATACGCCAGGCTTTTGGAAACCTTTAAGACACACTTGGCCATTGTTATGTCTAAATCAAAACCACTTTTGTTGGTCATATTTCTTTTGGAATTCACATTCTATACAGTGTTGCAGAGTAAAATATAACTATAATTCTACTAACCACAGTATATAATAATATAATATATTATAATGTTTTTACAAATGTATGTGGATATGATTATAAACACTTTTATTGTTGTATAAAATATTTTAATCAAATAAATCGAATTTTTTTTTTAACTCTCCCTCTGCTTATAACTTTTATCTGCTGTTAATAATAATACGTACAAGCGATAAATACCTAAATATAATATGAGATCACGTTATTAAATACGATATATTATATATATAATAGGTCTATAAACCCGTATAGCGACAATAAGCGTCGGCGGTAAATTCTGTTTTACCGAAAAGGGAAAATCGAGAGACTTTAAAACCGTCGTATTCGCACCTCATTCATTGCAATTTACTCAGCCGTTATATGGCCGTAATGCTCGGATGATGATAAAATATGCGCGCGTGGACGACAAAAAAAAATTAATACCCACCGGACGCGTTTGCATTGTCGCAATAATAGGCAATAGACGAGAGTTGCGATTTGCGAATATATACGAGTATATTATAATAAGTTATTATAAATAACCCAAAAATACAAAATGCGCAATAACAAAATCGATTCGTACCGACCGTTATTTTCATAAGAATTTCAATATTATACGCATATATATATGCGTTGTAAGTATACAGGATACTATATCATCCAAACTACTATAAAAACCAGTAAATATCGTTTGAATGAATTATTATTATAGCTTTACAAAAAATTTCACATATTATGATAACTAAATACATGTTATAAAATAGCGATAGAAGAAGAAAAATGGTTAACAAAATTATTGTAATGGCGTAAACGGTTAAATATGATTTTTTTTTCTAGTAAATTAATTTTGATGCTTAACACTTAAATAATTAAATATAGCTCATTTAATAGCTACATAGTATTTCATTTACTTCACTAATATTTTTTTTTACTAAATAATTTAATAAAGCTCTCAATTTATAAGTATCTATAATTGTTTGTTTGATGTTTATACATAATCATGCTAATTAAAATAATTTAATTAATTTACTTATCTCAAACATAAAAATAACGAACATATAATAGTCATAGTATCTATTATATAGCGTACGATGATATGAGCAATTGATCTTTATTCTGGTGAATGTATAAACTATTTATAAACTATAATATAACACAACGGAATCTGTCTATTAAATGTAATCGTAAATTTAAATTTCTATTGAAATACTAAAATAAACGATAACATAGTATAACCTTATAAATCCTGTAATAGAAATCATGTGTGATAAATAGTTTTTATTTGAAATGATTTTTTTTCAACGACAAGTACCTACCTATATAATAATATGTACATTGTGCAAGTTGTACCTATATTAAAAAACTTTTGAAGGATAATTTCGTAATTATCTTACTATAAAAATGGGTTTTAGGTGTAGGTACTCTATGTGTAGGCATTCAATCGGATATTATAGAATATAATAATAAATATAAAAGAGTTTTATATAATCGCTTTCTAAAAATCAAATGATACTCGTAAATTTACATTAAATTTCATGTTAGAATATTCCACAACATATTACGATAGGTACGAATATTATAGTAACTATAGTAACAATTGTATATAATTCGATAACTTATCAACTAGAAATTCAAAAAATACTCGTTTCTTGTAAACAAAATTGATATTCTTTTCATTGCTATACGGAAAAATGTTAAATCATAGGTTTATTAAGAGTATAAATAATAGTAAAACCTATAATTATAGATACATGTTTTTGGTGGACCCTGTTCTAACAGTAAAAAAATATATTTAATAAAGTTAAAAAAAAAATTGGTTGATAGTGTACACATATTCGTTTAAGAAAATGTTATTAATTTAATGTTTGATTTCCAGTAAAAATTTAACATAAAATCATTAAGAAAATAATTGATATAATCGATATAACTTAATGATTAATCGATATAATTGTAGTTATTGATTAGTTGTAAGAAATTTGATCAGAAAAAAATGTTCTATCCAGTCAGAAAACATATTATAGTTAATTTCAAATTTTATGCGAAATAATTAAATTTATTGACGCATATAATTATGTGAAAATACGGTAATTATTAAATGTGTAAAAAAAAAAATCATTAAATATAATGATATAAAAATTATATTAAAACATTAATAAAATAATAAGAACTAAAAAGAAATTAAAATGATCAATATTAATGAATAGATAAAATTAATCCTAATTTATGTTTATATACATTGTAATATTTAAGAGTAGGTTTATTAGATAACATTCATTAAACAGGATTTATAAAATAATTAAAATTATATTAATGGTTAAAATTATTGCAACATGTTTATATAGGATAGATGAATTTGATTTTAATTAGGATATATTATGTGAGTATAATGCGTGTAAATCCTAAATGATCATTATTTTCTAACTGAACTACAATATTATTTGATAAATAATAATGATACATCGAGGTTATCATTCATCATAAATTCATTCCGTCATTCGTAAACAGATAACACCAAATGATAAGTTGATTGATTGTTATTTACCAATTATCATCAAATTTTATGTTTAGAAGTTTAAGTGTAAAAGAGGTGAAGACTGCAGTGTATAAAATGTATATTGTAAATTTATATGAGTAGGTATAATAATATATAATTTCGATGATAAGAATTGTAACTTAATACACAAAAAATGTATTTTATTCTAATTATCTTATTTTTGGTAAAGACTACATTGAGTGAACTCAAAAACTATTCCCAGCGACGAATACGTCGATAAAGCAGCAAACAAACAAATAATTTAACAACTAAACTATTTTAAAGAATATAAAAACCACAAGCAATCGTTAATATATACCTGTAGTCTGTAGGTACTTAAACGGCTAAATACAATGACAAATAAACCAAAACATGAAAAAATTACAATGAATAATGTTTGACAGATAAAATAGTTTTTACTATAAAAAACCTGAATTGATTTAATCCGTTAACATCGAGATAAAATCAAGTACTTAATTCGAACGCGACTTCATTATATACGTGACTATATATAGGATATATAATATAGACATAACGCATGCATTAATTTCTATTAGAAAAATAATCTTCTCAGGAATGATAAGTATGTGATACAAGTTATACAACTTTCACAGCGTTTATTTATTTTAAACTCTATATAGGTACCTACATCTTACAAATACATAAACATTAACAATATATACAAGCATTATGTACAATGAGCAGAAAAAATGACGACACTCGGAAGTAGATAATCCAAAAAAACTCACATTTTTAATGCATAAAAAACGTATAGAGATGGACGAATAATATAAATAGAATAATGTAACATACCATTTACGGTTATATGGTATAAAATATATTATTAACATATATTATATTATATTATATTAATGTTTATTATTAAACAATATATTTATGTATAAGATGTATAACAGAGATGGTCAACATGAACTTGTTCACGAGCCTCATGGACAAATAAAATAATCCCAAAAGCCAAAGTGCTTATAAATAAATTAAAATTATAAAATTATATAAATATTAACCTAAAAAAATTAAATTCATAAAAATAATAATAATTAATGTTGGTTTTAAAAGTATAAGACACGAGCCATATCTGACTATGACAAGAGCCCCAAGTTGGGCACATCCGTTATATAATAATATTACTATTATAATATTATGAATACTATTTAGTATTTACTAATTAACTATATTAAAACGAATTAATGGAAAGTTTAATTTTTATAGCAAATTAACATCAACATTTTAATGAAATAATACTATAATTATATGATATTTGATGATTAAAACGTACCTACCTATTATACTGTGCGTCTGTAGGTACTAGTTGTTTACGTATTATTATTAAATGTAAAATATTTGTATTTTTAGAGAATGAACTAGCTACAACCTAATAAGTTATCGTAGTAACAAAAAAATTAATAGGAAAATATAAAAGTCACTGTACAAAATATAGCTAAGTATATTTTTAGGTAGGTACATTTTTATTGTTATCATTTTTACATAAAAATCATAGTAAATTATTATTTAGGTACTACATAGTTTATACTCTATCATGTTGTTCAAAATTGAACAGGTCGTGATAAAATCTCAGTGTTTTAGTTAGGTGAATGCCATAATTAATTTTAATATTATACTCTGTTACCAGGAATTACGGTAACTTTAAAAAATATTCAACTTGTCGATGTTTGATTAAAGTGGCCAAATAATTATCAATAAGTACTACTTTTAGAATGTTAAAAATATGAAAAGTTACACTAAAATATAAGCCTACCAAGATACTGTGACCATAAAATTATACAATACAATAAATTATGGACAGTTTGAGTATAGGCATCGTTTGTCAAAATTATTATAACTGCTTAAAATCTTTAAAAATACAAAATACAAAAACAAAAATTATTCTACTGCAGGTAGGTACTTAGTATTTAATTTGTATATACGTTGTATTTATTGAATAATAATTTATATTATTATTTTGTTGATATTCAAATAAAAATATAATAATAAATCCCGTATCCTTGTTTGATTTGAAACCGAAAAATATTTTAATAAAAATAATCAATAACTAAAAAGGAATTATTATCTTAAGTTATTTAACTATACTTATATCCGTTTTTCTTTTATATTCAAAACTTTCGACAAACCAATTGAATTAAATAAAATGCATTTAATCTTCTAAGTCCTACTATGTAGGTAAAATATATCTTCAGCAGATATAAAATTTAAACTGGCCCTACACAATATAGTTAAGAGTTTGTAATTGTTCCAAAATAATAATAAATAAAATCTCGACGTCGTAAAAAGATTTTTATGTCCTTTATTTATCTGTCGTATATAAATGCCTATACAATATAGTTTTATTGGTTTTTTTTTTTTACTGTTGTTTTGACACGTATAACATAAACACATGCGTTTAAATAGGTTATAACCGTTTATTATGCATTAAAATCACTGGTGAATAGATGCAATTTTGTTATACGACTGACGGACGAAATAAAAACGTACATTGTATGCAGCACACACTTTCTTACAATAATAGTGCACCAACGTACAATAATATCACAGATCCGCGGCATATAGAAAGAGAAACGTAAAAAAAATTATAAAAGGTTAATGTTTTTGTATTATACTACTATAAGACACATTATCGAAAAGTCGATGTTGTTAAATGAAATCATGTTTAACGTGAAAATCACAATAATATGTATTTTACATATTGGTAATACAAACAAATATAATATGACGAAAATAACCTTTTTTAGAAATATTTGTTTAAACAAAGAAGAATGAATTTATAAATTATAATATTCTGATATTATTACAACTAAAGTACATTTATAAAATAATTAAACATTTAAAAGACTTCATTATAATGATTTATTGATTTATATATTACACTGTATAATAAGTATAAGATTTAAATCCTTTATTTAATAGGTAATGACAAATCAATATAACTGTATTATAATATAGTTTTTAAAAAAGTTATCAGAAAATCATTTATATAATAAAATTTATTTAACCCTCCAAAAGTTCAATTAAGTGTTCAATAAATTGAAGTTTTAAAATAATATACTATAGGTAGGTACCTACATTTTACAAAAATGAAAATATAGAAGAACAATAATATTGTCGTCTTATTATCAATTTTCATAAATTATAATACGTTCACAGTTTCATATAGTTTAAATAATAATAATTAATCAAACAAAAACCCGACATCTCCTCAAAAGCTTGATGTATTATATGGCCATGCTCAAAGGAAAAATAAAAAATTGATTGAAAATGATGTAGACACTTATTATAGAACGAGAATATTATCTTCGATTAACAATCCTTCAAAAATATTCTCCGATTATAATACTATCATAATGCATAATAATTAACAATCAAACGGTACCTAATAACAATAATAATAATATTATTATTAATATAGTTGACGATATTGTCCGCCGTCACGTCCTACAAAAAACTATTAACGCGATGGGCGCGGATTTCATAACAGCAGCGCCAGCTATGGAACACTGATCCAGTCACGCGGACGTGGCGGAGAGGTGAGGCCTGCGAACAGATGGCGTGCGCGCGGTTACTGACGGTACGGCGGTATGACAACGACGAGATCTCTCGGACACCGGAAGACGCTATAAAATAATTCGTATTCTCGACCGAAACTCGTCTTTAAAATCGATGGACGAGAAAAGTATTCTAAACGCGTTTAAAAAAATGATAATAATATAAAAATTATTACGCCTTGAATATTTTTGACGAATTTGAAACCATCGTTCAATGATAATATTATATTATATACAACCCTACCTACATTGAAAGTATTTGTCGAGTTCATACTTTGTATACTTAAATATTCATTGTATATTATAAAAAATAATTTACTAAATATTATTCTCTCTGTGAATTAAATACACTTGAAAACTGATTAATAAACTCTCACTAAGTTAAGTGTTAATAATTACACTGTACTAAAACGTGAAAATCGACAAAATATACTGTAAACGTTCAAAAACATCAGAAACTGCAGGGCGAAAAATAAAGATATATTTTTTAAGAAATCTTTATTGTAATGTAATAATAAACCTATAATAATACCTACATAATATGTACTTATATAGATATTTTAAACTTTTACATAAGTGCTACAGCAAATAACAGTATTTTTGTTAATTTTGCTGCTGGTACCTAAAACATGTTTATTATGGTATAAGCTACACGAATATGTTGAAAAATTATTATTGTAAAAACAAATATATTATATACCTATAGGAAAAATAGAATTTCATATATAATGCCCATGCATCTTAGTAGGAAAGTTATATGCTACACACATTTTTACTGAATTCAATTTCTACGCACAAAACATAATCAAACGTAATTAGTTTAAAAAAGATTTAATACACTAACCATCTTAATTTGGTGTGAAATGACAAAAAGTATTGTTTATTTTTACAATTTTTCGATACACACTGTACGGCGTATTTACATTTTGTTTGCGACGACGTTGACAATACTTATAAACCTATAAACATTTGAAACTCGGGTGATTTTCCCGGGCTCGTCGAAAACCGTTCCGGTGGGAAAACGCTTTCACCCGTTTCATACCGTTTCGAAACGTTTGGCGACGGTGGTGAGAGCCGCGCGCGCGCATACACGGCCATCTCACGGACGCCGCCGACGCGCAGCCCGCGAACCGAACGCGAAGATCGATCGATAAACGATGACCCGGCAAGCGCGTTTTTAACACGAGTTTTAAAACAAAATCCTTTTTTTTCATATACGTGCAATTGCCAACTATAGACATTATCGCATTATAGCACAGCATTTCAAGTATATATTACTCTTTTTTATATAAACAATATACCCACATTTTAGTATAGGAACTACCTACCTATCCGTTTTGCTATTTTTTTTTATTATTTATTAATTAATCTATATATTAATTCAATAAGTGTGGTCATTATTTTCTCATTAATTCGAAAAACTGGCACCTGCCTATATAATATATTATGTACATGTAAATTACATCAGTACCTACCTATAACTGTAAATAATTAAGTAAAAAATCTGTACGCAATACTCACGAGTGAAGATCGTATTCGATTTAACTATACTAAGCAAGTACTTTTGAGCATCGCCACTATTAAGACCTAACCTAGGGGTTATCCCTTATTGCCTATATGATACCTACACTGAATGAAAACGTGCATATAATAATTATGTTTGGCCGAACTGCAATACTGGTCATTAGGATATAGGTTAATTCTTTTGAAATAATTAATATAATAAGTATAATAAAAATAATTGATAAAAATTTAAAAATTTAACTACCACAATTGTTAATCCTATTGCAAAATACACCAGCTATGTACGTTTCAATTTTTTTTTGTTAGATAATATAATACCTATTTTTCTATAATGTCGACTGTCGACACCACGTGTATTATTATCCAAGACATAGAATAGAATCGTGTAAAATATCGTTGGTAAACGATCACGCAAATTTGCGGAATAGTATTGATTTTATTAGCCAACGATATACATTATACATACACGATTCCGCAAATTTCATGTACGTATGTACAGTGTACACGATTCCGCATAATTTTAAATGCAACGTTGCCGTTCCGAAAACAAAATATATATTATTATAAGGGCCGGCCCTAGAATGATTTCGGCGCGCGGTAAGCGTATACAACGGTGGCACCCGGTAACGCGCGTTCAAACGACGCGCGGTAAACTCGGGCGATACACGCGTGTTTTCACCGCGCATCAAAATCGCTCGTCACTACAGTAGACACTATAGCCTAGTGTATGACGAAAATCTCGATATAACGAAAAAAACTGACGGCATGTATATACTTATATGTTTTAAAATAACAAATTTTAAATTGTAGCTGATCTTTTTTTTTTTTGTGAATTTTATACTACTTATTACTGTTTAATATAATAATTGTATACTATATTGAACAAAGCATCATAATATTATGCCATTAAACTTTATATTGAGCAATTGATTAAGTAGGCGCTAGATGAAAATACTTCCACGTTTTACTATGACCAACCAAAAAAAAATTACAATTTATAACAACAAGAGTAATTAATTGCAAATTTGCGGAATCGTGTTATAGCCTAAAATATAAATATAATATAATAATAATTATTAGATATAAATATCAATAATAAACGAAATTAACATTAATATTTTCCTTGACTAAGCAAGTTTAATTTGATAAATTAATGTAATATTATATCTACATTATAGTTTAACTATTTTTACATAGTATTACATATAATAACACGCAGATTAGCGCTAATAATAATTAATAAATTATCATAAACCATGTGTATACTAAAAAAATATATAAATTAACGTAATTTAAAGAAGGTACTTGAAATAAAAATGCTAATGACCATAAACTTCAATAAATAATAATACCTACAATTATATAATAAGTAGATTTATAATTTATGTTCGTTCGTCGCGTCTGTTGTTGACAGAATCGATCCAATAGTTATAAACTATTGATCACGAAGAAAAACGTGATTTACCTACATTTAAACAATCCCGTAAGCCAGTGGTCTATGCACATTTTACTTTATTGCTCGTATAAACGAGATTTTATACTACCAAAGAATATCATACAATATAAACCGAACTTAAAACGACACTAAGACTGTCGTAAGACACTATATTATATAGCTGGTTTATCGTATAAGACAAAGTGTACAAATAAGTCGTATTTTATTATAATATACATGCTATTTGATTTTACTCATGTGGAATAGATACATTTAGTTTAAAGTATACAATTAGTTTGCAAACTCTGAAAACAAAATATAAACGATCTTGGACTCATCACCCGTATATCGTGTCGTATAACGACTGTAAAAACGTATAATATAATCTATGGATCATAATAATATAAAAATATGTGTATCATAAAATATTTTAATATATTATTTATGCTATGGCGTCAAGTATTTTCTGAATTATGTATTATATTATTTATTAATACACAAGCGATGTATTTGTAAGTTTCATTGCAGTTGATATTGTATTTATATAATACCAATGATACAATGAACTATAAATATAACATATCTAATAGATATATATATAAATGCCTAAAGTTTGATTTTTTTATAACGCACATTCCACACAAACTTGCACATGATTAATTAGAAACACCTAAAACTGTTGACTAGTCGTTATTTCTGGATTTTTATTTTCGAACCGGGTCGTAAATGACAAATGCACATGATTAACGGTTTCCCGCACACCATCCCCGCCAACCGCGCGCTCGCATCAGTCCTATACCATGTCGTGGGCCATTAAAAAGAAAGAAATTTTTTTTTTTTAAAAAAAAAATCTAATCAGTCGTAAAAAAATGAGAATAAAAATCCCTACTCTCGGATGGGTGCGAGGTGCACATACACACATTATATACGCGCGCATACGTGTAGTCGTACGTGTATATTCAAAGGAGCTGGGTGCGTGCCACCAGAGTCGTTAAAAATCTCCGTTTTTATGGGCACCTGTAAATTATTATCCGCTATGATATCCCGACACACAACACGACGATTTAACGAAATTTAATGTCTCGCGTACACGTAAATAAATCCATTTGAATATATTTCGAAGTAAATCGTAAAAATGTCGAATGGCGGGGACCCGCCACATATTACGTTAGTTCGAAAACGCTCGTAGAATTATGATGATGAACCGCCGCGAGCCGCCGACGAGCTAAAATGTGCGACTATTTAAATCGATATATCCATAGAATAATACACAGTGTATGCACATCACACTGACGCACTATACACAGTACACACTATATTGTCCCACTTAATAACCAATAAAATAAGTATTATATACGATTTTAGTGTACATACTGTAAAATGTTTCTTGAAACTTTTAATACTAACTTTAATTAAATAAATAGTAAAAATTCTATCATTGACATATCATTATAGATAATAACTAATAGGATAGTATTGACCGTAACTCATTAATATTTGTATACATTTTCATTAATATTATTATGAAAATTATCTTACTCAAATATGCCTATTGCTCGTTTATTATTTGTAGGTCAACGCGGTAGACGCATAGAACATCATGATATTTCATTAAAAGTTTATAAAGCATAATATTTTATTACGAGTGCGGTCTGTATAATATATGCATGTATAAAAAAAATTACTTCAAACGACTAATGAAATCGTGTTTGCTAACATAATAATATTAACTACACAATATTTAACCGGAGGCAGAAATTAAACAGCTTTAAATATTACTGAGCACCTATATATGTGTATATCTAATCTACTCAAATGGTTCAAAACTTTATACATAAATATATATTAGTATTATTATTTATAAAGTACCAACTTAGATATAATATGTAAGCATATGCGTCTATGTAAGATAAGAAGTAGAAATTATATTTTAAAAACGGCTTATTGTAATATTGTAAATATAGTATCAAATATTATTACTAATAACTATAACTTGTGTAACACTAGTGTCTATATATTGTATGGTATACAACAAACAATAGAAAAATATATGTATAGATTATATAGGCTAGGCGGTTATGGTATCACTAATCCGTATTTTAAGAAGACGTGAACTCGATATTATACTTTAAGTACGTTCATATTATATAATTTAGAAATTCAAAATGTAAAGAGGTTTAAAACCTCCAAATATATTAAATTCCGACACCCGGAATATCTGCAAAAATGTGTGTATCATACGTATTACCGGTGCAAAATAAAAAAGAAAAAGTTAAGATTAATCTCTGACTACAGGTAGTATATTATAATATTTACCAGTAATTTTTTTTTAAGGGCTACAAAATTCAATATTAAAGCATTTTAAAAACTGAGCTTAAGGTATATAAAAAATATTTTTATTTTATTATTTTTTTTTAGTACCGTCTGTGATAAAAATATGAATACACTTATGTAAGTTTTAAGTATACTATTATAATACAGGTTTTTAATATTAGCCTAAATATAAGTAATTTTAAAAGTGTAAAGTTTAAAAATGTACGTATAGTGAATAAAACAAAAAATAAGGCATTAACTACATAATATTGTTCAATTTTCATCTGTTATTTTATAAACACGTAGTGACAATTTCAATTTCTACGTTTAAATTATATAGAATTTTAATTTCTGTTTTTATAATTATTTAATAAACAGAAATACAAATTGTTATAAGCTATAAACTTCAATGACACTTCGAAATGTGTAAAAGGAATATAATATAGTATACGAAACTTAAATCATTTCCAAAATATAATTTTGTTTCTGATAAAATTGTTTGCTATAAAAATCGTAATGAAAAAGTGGTTAATATGACTAAAAATACAGGTACAATATCGTAAATTTTTTATAGGATTTAAATATATTGTCTCGTGTTATTTATTCGATGCGTTTCTACTTCAATCTGTTCCGTTATTTTTATTTTCGATAGTCGAATATTATATTCTCACGATTTATCATCGCGGTGTAATAGACAAGTGAAGATACATAATATATAATACATGAAAAACGGTCTTTTAAACTATGATTTTTTTTATTAGGATACAAAAGCGCACCGTTGGGATTATTTTTTTTCCCAATCGACGACTCGCCATCGGATACGCCGCATTTACCACCCGCATAATATACATTCCTTGACTGTCCCCTTGGACATATACCCCAACATCTACACCGCAGTCGATGCGGTTGCTTATTGCCGACAATGTAGCTGGTTACGGGTGTCGGATCGCGTTCATTGTCGATTCGTTAGGGCCCCGGGACGAATGAAACGCGAAATAAATATTCACGTGAGTGCAGAATACATTTAATTCAACTATTTTCCACGGTAACGTTTTGTCGGAACGTTTACCGAACCGTAATCCGTGATGTCTATGTGTGCAGTATAAATGCGTAATATATATATATTTATATACATTATACTTGTGGTTTACGTTTTGATGAACCTAACCTGCAGAGATTCTGTCAGTATTATACGTACATTACAGACATTACACATAAATACAGTATACAATACCTACGAGATGCCATAGTTGTTTAATATTATGTAAATCCGTCTGAAACCAGTTTTCCTAACTCCGTCACTAAATAAACTATATGCTCATACGCCCGTGTATAGTGAAATAATTCTGTACAAGGGTCTTGTAAATTAGAATAGAAGAACTACGGGGTAACCCTTGGCAACAACAACAGAGGGGGAGGTGCTGGTTATAAAAGCGTGTACATATCGACGACGACAAAGATGTGCACGGTACTAAACAAATTTCCAGTTTGGTTCAATGAATATAGCCGTTGGGTTATATATCCACTATTTAATAAACAAAAATATATTGCGAGTATACATTTTAATAGATAAAAATATAATGATATAATTGAAACGTTCAAAACGCGTAATTTGAAATTTATATGCACGATTACCATATAGGTATTATCGTGAACAATATTATTTATAACTCAATTCATTACACGTTTTAACAAATCAAATAATTTGAATGGTATTTTACACAATTTATGATGCAAATGCATTTAATCTTTTCGGTTGTAATATATCTAAATATTTTTTTTCAATTAACCATAGTAAACCAGTCGTCCGATGTATTAAGACTAAATAAATTATTTAGCTTTAAATTCGCATTTTTAAAATAAATAACACGAAACAACGTAAAATTCTGTACATATAGAGAATGTCGTGAAATCATAAAATGCATTTTTATCCGATTAATATGTTTATATAATATAATATCTTATATGCGACTATAAAATATATGCTGAAAATAAAATAACTAACATCATTGCTGCACATAATATAATGAAACGGTTGCAAATTGCAATGTAGATTGGACCTTAGGTTATATTGTGTCGTGACAAAATCTATTAGAAATAATCATGTACATGATTTTAGATACAAAATAATGATAATGTGAATGTAATATTCATCAATACGATAACCAAACTGTATGAATATAATAAACAAAGACTATTATTGTTTATTTACAAAAAATATTTTTTTATCTATTAATTATAATATATTACCTACGTATTATGGTAATTTAAAGTATAATCAATTCACAAAAGACTTAAAAACTATGTAAGGGTTTTTTTTTACTTTTAAAATATTCCTTCTACAAAATACTTAATGCAATAAAAATTATAAATTATTATTTTAAATATATTTTTCAATTTATCTTAATTTCACACCCAAGTTTTATATTAAGTGAATCAAAATATAAGTATTATAACATCAACAAAATGTATTAAATAGTATGTAAATATCATATAATTAAAAGAATTATGTATAGGTAGGTACACCAACGTAATAGGTATATTATGTTTACTATTAAAAATTTAAATAATAATTGTGCAATCTAATATTAACTTTTCAATATTATTATACTATTAAAATTGCGCTAGAAAACCAATATATGCCATCAAATAACATATTATATACCATTAATTGACAATTAAATTCACTCAATATAAGATATGTCAATTTAGAAATATTCAAATACAATAGATGTAAAATGAAATACTGAAAATTTAAAACTAAAATAAAATATTATTGTACATTTTTATACAATGACATGAGTATATAAAGTACCTACTTTATATAAAATTAAAACCATAAAAAAAAAATTTATAGTAACTAAACTGACTACAACAACTATAACTTATAACAACTTGACTGTTAAAATAATTCCATTAGTTACAATATAACCAGAAAATGATTTAGACATCACTGTTTTTTTATTTTATGTGTCAAATACATTGTTTTATGTACCTAAATATTAAAGTACTACTTATCTATTTTTGTTTAAAATATTGCGTAGGTAAAAGACGTACCTAGTAACTTAATTTAATTATGTAGTTTTTTATTCCCGTTTCAATCAAAACATCTTAAAATAGTTATGTTTATTATTTGTAAATAATTTTTTTTTTTTTTTATATATATGAATTTTATACACATAATAAATATTACGGTTTAAGATCTGAGAGGAATCATAATATTTAAACGTTTGTAAAACATCTATAAAGTTTGAACAATTGGGGAGACTTCAATGAAAATATACAGTAGGTTCATTCGTAAAGACGGTTTGTCGCGTTCTCAACAATACTCGGGCTATAAAATATTATACGACGGCTCCGGGGAAGGTGTTTAGTGTGTATTTGATATATGTGAAAAAACAAGGGAAAACATATTATATTGCTCATATAATACATAATAGACTGATAGTATAGCATAAAGGTCTGTTTCAGATTCAGATATAAACGACCACAATGGGGTGTTTAAAAATACATAATAAAATATTACAACACTGCGTTAACATGACATAATATAACTATAAAAGTATGTAGTTAATAAAAATAAAGCAAAAATATGCTAATTTCCAATATTTTTCCGAGGAAATAGGGTTTGCAAAATCACCGATACTTTATTTTATTGTACATTTTTGTGTACACAAAGGGTGACAAAACTGTTTTCATCGCATCCCTTCCGACATATTTTGTATTTTTTTCATAGACCGTGGCCTTTGGCCTTGCAGTTTACGGCATTACAGAAGACCGTACCTATACTACTACCTACCTATAAAATTTAATAAACCATATAATTATTTATAAACTAATACAGAAATTTCGAACTAATCCTAGAAATTGTACACACGCGTGTAGCAGTCAAAACGATTTTTTTCCATCAACAAGACGTACGTCTTTAAAAATTGAAATTGATTAAAACGCCGAATTGTGTTCAAACAGTTCTAAGCAAAATATAGGTAAGTTAAATTAAATTTGTTATGAAATTGTATGAAAATAACTTCAGAACCTAGAAAATTAACCGATATTTCAATGAGTAAAAAGAAAGTAGTTACCTATACAAATACAATTTAATACGATTGTATAAAGAACACTAAAAGGTAAACATAACTTAAATCGATAAGAAAATGTAAGTTGGGCTTTTTTTTTGATATATTATTATGTTTTTGAAAAATGTGTAAGTAAGTATATAAATAATAAGCATTTAGAACAAAAAAATTAGATAACTTGAAAAATATATTACTGTTGTTATTATTTATTGGTAAAAGTTTCATTGAATAACGTTATCAATGCCACAGATAGTGCATAGTAAATTAGTAACATAGCTTTTACTTATTAAAGTGGTCCGTCACCCATATCCATAATGATAGTATTCTATAATCCTATATTCAATACTAATATATTTAATTAAAAATGATTATCACAAAATTATTCGAATACTAACTTATTTTTAAAAAAAAAACATCTTTTACATTTTTTGTTGACGGTATAGAATCCTTGCGGCTTACATAAAAAAGACTATTCCTCGATACTTATTAATCTTATAAACCGGATTGGACCTTAATTATATACAATTGCTGTAGATACCTACACTGTGCCGTCCTACTATTATACATTTATACCAAATTACTCAACTACAGTAAATGTATTAATTTAAGAGGATGTCGAACCCGCGTTTGTTATCTCCATCTTATAAACGTACAATTAGTGTACTTGTTCGAGAGAGCAAATTTGCTTAGCAGAACCATTTCTGTGTTATTAGATTCAGTATTACAATGTGTTATTAAACTATTTAAACTTAAATATCATTTATTATTGTCAAGGGCGTCTCGTACATGTGTTTTCTCACTTCAAATGAATTATAACTGGATTAAATATTACAATTTTAAAATTCTCATAATCATAATTCTACAGCAACTGCTTTAAAATTAAACTTTCAATAAAAATTTTAAATAATATTCTTTATATGCCTTAATATATATTTTTTTAGCTTTTACGAGTCATTCAGTGTTTATGCTCCTATAACCAATTCACCTCATACTTCTCGTTCATAAGCTAGTTCCAAGATTCCAATCGGGTTTTAACTCCTCTAGTCTTGTAACCACACATCAAAACATTTTGACGTCTTCATGATATTTTCTTTTACATTATAATATTTTGATCTATTATCAAATTTAAACTTGAAAGTATAAGAATTTTGTAATCCAAACAATACAAAATGTATCGTGTTGACCACAAACTGTAGTGCATTTTTAAGATAAAGACAACACACATGGGTTCGACATCATACCACTATCATCATTCTATATTTTTGTCAAAAAAATAAATTATTTTACAAGCATATAACGCATTTTACTTGTTAGATATGCATACAATTTAAAATAATAGGGTATAAAATCAAAAATTAAAACTGAGAATCTAGAACTTAATAAAATGAATTTTCCACTTAATCGTCTAAAAAAAACAACAAAAACAAAAAAGAAGAAAAATACAATTGCTCCTAACAATACGCAGTACCTTTTTTTATAAACTTTTCTAAAATGTAGTTATTATTAGAAATAATGATGAACATAAATGTATTGTTATACATTACATACGTACTTTATTATACTTGTGTAGTTGTGTACTATTAAATGTTTTGACTATACCAATAATTTAAATAGAATTAATAATTAAAAACGAACAATATCCATCAACAGAACTGGTCGACCGATAAAAAAATGAGATTACGATACTTATTCATCGTATAATGTACCTACATAATAATGTATATTGTATATTGTGATCGTATAAAACTATATTTAAATGCGATATGATCTGTTGGTGAAGTGACTGCAGAGGTGAGGTAACATAATACGAATATCCATGTATTGGTAAACGTCTAATGAGATTTTTGAATTTGTATCGGTCGGCATCACTTGTACAAACCCGAAATGTCCATAATAAATATAAAAATACAAGATGCAAAATGGAAAAAAAATACAACCCAAGCAGTTTGTAAACGTTAAAGCCATAGCCCGACCTCAAACGGGCGCCGCGACCGACGGCGGTGTGTATGTATAAACTGTAAACGAAAGCGCGTTTTTGAAATATATACGAAACAAAAAACAAAAATATGTATAACATATAAAGTTATAACAATATTATTATTATTATATTACGTGTCGGAATAATTACGCGCGTAATATTTTCGTCGGCCGGCGCATTAATTTTTTTTTTTTACGAGCCAAACCGGCCGTAAACGTGATAAATGTCGTCGTAAAGTACGAAATGCACACGGCGGCGGTTTAGAGCGAGTCCTGGTCGCAATGGTCAGCGAACGGCTGCTATATACACGCACGATGGCAATAATCCCGAGAATAATAATATAATAATCACGATGATGACGATGATAAAGATGATGATAATAATGATAATCCTAACGGCACAAAACAACGACAATGATGTGGATAAAAAAGCACATAATTTTAATAAAAATAACGTTTATTATGTCGACGGCGGATGTCATCGCGGACACAGGAGAAAATAAAATATAATATCATGCGTACGTCCACAATTGCAGCATTTTTATGCCGCGCGGTCATAAACTCCGGTATAGGCGGTATAGGTACATAGGTTTTCTCTACTGTTGTATAAATCTATACTAAACTGTATATTATATAGATATATATTATGATATATAGTTTTCAAAAAAACAGAATAATGATTTAATTCAACCCTTCAATAGGCACAGATAAAACACATTTGGGAAATGGGTTTGCAAAACTGAACTGCATACAAATAAAAAGACTAAAAAAAGATATCATCACTAACGATCGCAATTTTTTTTTTTTTTTACGAAAAAGTTTCGGCCAACAACAAAACAATACTATTCCATATGTGACTAAATCGCAAACAAAGTCAATAATTTCATACGAATAAATATTATCACACAATACCACGCTATGCAGTTCTTGGTTATCTTTACTTGACGTCGCGAGAAATTAATTTACGATCACCAACTTAATAAGATCACAATATAAATTGTTTCTAACGAATGTTTATAACTCAGACCGTTTTCTAAACTGCATTATAAACTTAAACAGTTTCGTATATACGACAATGTGAAACTATAATAATTTTGTTACGAAATTACTGTTTCCTAAGTTTTGTACAAAGATTACGACGTTAAACAAAATATTTTATTAGTCTAAATTATTAATACAAGCCACAACATTCTCTATTATTTACTCTGTATATACACCCAACAACTATAAAATATTACAACTGTATTTATAACTCAAAATAAACTAGTGTCGTGCATGAAGATCATAATAATTATTTTTACAAGATTAGCAAAAAAAATATTATTGGTTTTAATATGACAATTTCTTATTTTGTACACTACTTAGTATTTACTATAAAAATTGTAACGGTCGATATTTTGATATCTTTTTCCCGTACAAATATAAATGATATTATTAATAGTTTATGATGAGAATTTCTTTATTTAACAGTATTTCCTTTGAATATTTACAAATTACATATATAACATACATAACACATAGATTTTGCGTATAATCATACGGTAATTATACGTTGTTGAATATAATATGACTTCGCGATTTTCCCATTCACAATTATAACGTTTGAAATACTTACAGTTTTATTTGTTAAATGACTAACGCGTGTGTGTTTCCCTATTGGCTTACCGCGGCAAAATAATATTGCACCGTAATTAAAATCGAGACTGGGATTCCGTAATAATACGGGTGGTGGCAATTACGTTATCGGCGACGGCAATGTTATATTATATTTGTCTCGCAGATTACGGCGGCGTGTATGATAGTGTACGGTGACTATTACGGCGGCGTGTATGATAGTGTACGGTGATTATTACGGCGGCGTGTATGATAGTGTACGGTGACGGCGGCGTGTATGATAGTGTACGGTGACTATTACGGCGGCGTGTATGATAGTGTACGGTGACTATTACGGCGGCGTGTATGATAGTGTACGATATGTATAACGGCGGCGATGTTTATTTCATACGCTCTGCCCGTTTAATATTCGCGTGTACAACTAGCCGAGATTGGTGGCGATTTTATTTTAATTGTAGGGTTAGGCACGTTCTAGCCTTCCCGACGGTACGGGTAGCCAAGAACGGCGGCGGTCCTATTGACGGCGGTGGTAACGTCAGCGTGTGGGCACGTTCTAGCCTTCCCGACGGTACGGGTAGCCGAGAACGGCGGCGGTCCTACGGATGACGGTAACTGGCACGTTTTAGCCTTCCCACGGTACGGGTAGCCGAAAACGGCGACGGTCCTATCGACGGCGGTGGTTGTATGGGAAATGGTCCGACTAGCGTAGGCCGAGTGCGTCCGTGATTCTAGCCTTCCCGAAGGTGGCCGAGAAACACTTTCACACTAGCCAGTCACTAATCTGACCAGGTGGCCAAAGCGCACTGTTCGATTGTGGTGATTGCGGAGGTCCCTTATATAGTCTCTGTCCTCCGTGTTCGTGTGTCGCGGAAAGGTTATTTTATTAGCTGGGCAATGCGTTCGGTATTGGGCCGCAAACATGGAAGGTGTATTACCGCGCTCTATCGGCGGCGGATACTAGTTCTGGGGCCTTTTGGTTTTATTATTTGTTGTTGGGCGGCGCGTCGTCAGTATTAGTATGTCGTATTCGTTACATTGTCCCCTTTTTTTTTTTATGTATTTTTTTTCTCTTGAAGAGAGAAAAGAAAGAAAAAAAAAACTATTTACATTATATACATGGTACAGCTATTACAACTATTGACTTACAAACTATTATCTCTATGATACAACTATTAACTTATAAAAGACTATCTCTTTCGTTTATACCAGGCGCGTTTGGCTGCGGCTCGTCGTTCCGCCCGGGTCGGTTTTGGGATGATTTCTGCCTGATCATTGTCCTTGGTCATTGCTGATGGGTTACTGGTCGCCGTCGGTTCCACTCGTATTGAGGCAATTGTAGCTTCGATAAGGTTTCTTTTTCGCAACATCTCTTCGGCTTGCTGAAACACCTCCAATCCATATTGGTTAACTTCCCCATTATATCGTTGCTTGTTGATGCGGGCAGCCATTTGCCGTTGAAATTGCGCAAATTCTTTTGCGAGTCTTCGGTCATCCTGCGAGATTGGTTCGATCTTTCCAACTTGTAATTGAACCGGTTCATCGTCGATGTCGCTGTGTGCCAGTTCAAGGGCATCAGTTTCGTGGTTGTCTTCGTTCCCACTTACACTGGTGTCGTCCCATTGCTCTGTCCTCTCTTCGGACTCACTGTCACTCCCAAATGCGTCTTTCAATCTCTTCTTCAGCGCTTGTTGTTCCCTGATGGTCTGTTCATCTTCACTAAAACCATCTTCCCCAAACAGATCGGAGATGATTCGCCGATATTCGGTCATTTTAGCGTTATCCTAACTATAACATTTATTATTTATATCTATATACTTTTATAATGGTCTCCATCACCAAACATGTACAATCACAACATTTAACACATAAAAAATTTTTTTTTTTTTTTTTTTTTTTTTTAAATAATGACAACTTTAATTATTGCTTGTATGGCCGGACATTTCTGACGTTGTATGTCACCATGTTCTGTCCTTCCTGAACCACTATGGTGTTATTCTCTCTCACCTCCTTGATATAGTATGGTCCTCGATATAATAGGAATAGTTTCCTAATTTCTTTATCCTCAGCTGAAGATAGTCTGTGTTCACGTACCAGCACCTGTTGGTTCACTTGATATTTTATGAATTTTTTCCCTTGATCCATGTTCTGGTTTCTTTGTTGTGACACTTTCTTCATCCGAGCCCTGGCTGTTTTTATCATGATCTTCGTTTCGACCTCCGGAATATTCGTGGGAAAATTTATTAGCGCCCCCAGTGTTAGTGTTTGTTTAGGTATGCCCATCAGTTCTCTAGGTGTGTATCCGGTGGTAGTGTGCGTAGTGTTATTGATCCAGAATTCAATTTTCTTCAAGTAGTTCACCCAGTTGGTGTGTTTTTTGTGGCAGTACGTTCTCAATATTCTCCCGATCTCCCTATTGGCCCTCTCTACCACCGGTTACCTTCGGGGTTGTAGGTCGTGGTTCTAATGATTTTGACTCCAAGTTTGGCCATACCTTTTGCCCATGCCCGGCTATGGAACTGTGTTCCATTATCGGTCAGAATTTTTTGAAATATTCCACATTGAGGTATGTATTGCTTCTCAATCTTATTTAGTATAGTCTCTGCCTTCGCCTTTCTCAGTGGGTATACCTGAATATATTTCGAAAATACATCCATCATAACCAATATGTATTTTGCTCCCAACTGTCCTGTGGGTAACGGCCCAATTAGGTCAAGTGATACCATTTCTCGTGGTTCTGTGGGAATATTTGTTTTCATTGGTCCCCTAGCCAATTGATTGAATATTTTGCTTTTCTGGCATATGTCGCATGATTGCGTTATTCGTTTAATTGTCTTGTACATATGGCTGAGTTGACAATCCGATTTAAGTATTTGATATATTTTGGTTGCACCGCTATGCCCATATCGTTCATGTGTTTCCTTGATCAGCGCTACTGCGAGTTGGTCTGGTATCATCAATCGACTTTTCCCTTGCTTATCGATGTAGAATAGTAATTGTTGGTGTATGGTATACGGTATTTGTGGGTTTTCGTGTAGACGATATATGATGCGCTGTATCTTCTTGTCTTCTTGTTGTAATTTCGGTAATTGTTGCAGCTTCTGAATAAACTCTTTGCTGTACTGGTCCACTATTAATTGGTTGATAAATATTTGCTGGTGAGTCGGTACTTTATTTTCTACTGCTTGCACATATCTTGTTAATGTGTCAGCCCCGACATTATTTTTTCCTGCTACAAATTGTATATTGAGGTTGAATTCTTGTATTTGTATCGCCCATCTCATGAGTCGAGTATTCAACAATCGGCATGTATTAAGGAATGTTAAGGCTTGATGGTCAGTTAATAAGTACGTGGTATGTCCTAATATGTAATTTCTATATTTCTTACATCCGAATACTATGGCTAAAAGTTCCCTTTCCGTTGTGTAGTATCTCCGCTCTACCTCTTGTAGAGTTCTACTGGTGAATCCTATAGTCCTGTGTTGTCCATCTTTATCTATTTGGTATAGCTCAGCTCCTATGTGCGTACTAGACGCATCGGTAGCCATATAAAATGGTTCAGTAAAATTTGGATATTTAATGATGATATCCTCTAAGAAGCATTGCTTAATTTTGTCAAATACAACCTGATGTTCCTGACTCCACGTCCAGACCTGATTCTTCTTGGTCAGTTGGCTAAGTTTTTCAGTATATGACGATAGGTCACGAATATACTTCCGATAGAAGTTAATAAAACCCAAAAAGGCGCGTATTTGCTTCTGGTTTCTTGGTGCCGGAAATTCTTGTATTGTTTTTATTTTTTCAGGATCCATACTGATGCCTTCCTCTGATATGACGTGTCCAAGGAAAATAATTTTTTTTTGTAAAAACTGGGATTTGTGTATATTTACCGTTACATTGTGTTTTTTGAATTGGTTAAATATAGTCCTCAAATGGTGCATATGTTCTTCAAAGGTTGTAGAAGTAATATGTATATCATCCACATATGTTGCCGTGAACTCCAAAATTTCTGGTCCTAAGACCTGATCCAAGATCTTTTGGAATCTGCCACGGAATTTACTAGTCCAAATGGAAGTACTTTAAATTGGTAATTTCGTCCCCTATGCAAAAAAGCTGTTATGGCCCGACTTTCCTTCTTAAGTTGACACTGCCAATATCCCGAGGTCAAATCGATTGTGCTAAGGTATTTGGCTCCTTGAAACTTCAACAAGATTTCTTCCATATTCATGGGACATTCCCTGTCTGGTATTATTCTTTTATTTATCTTTCTCGCGTCAAGACAAAGTCTGATCTCACCATTTTTTTTTTCTATTCCAATGATGGGTGACGACCATGGCGAGTCGGATTTCTCTATAATACCAAGATCTAGCATTCTTTGTATCTCTTTGTCTATCTTACTCAATCGGGATATCGGTATAGGATACGGCCGCTGGTACACTGGCTCCCCCGGACTCACTTTGATTTGACACTCGTAGTCTCGTATTAGTCCCGGATTGTCTGAAAATATGTGCTGATATTCTTGTAATAGTTGCTTAAACACTTCCTCTTCTTTGGTGTTCAGTGTTACGTTTACTGCTGGTTCTTCGATAATTTCTATATTTGTAATCTGATTTTTTTCTGGTGAATGATTTTCTGAAAATGGTGTGGTCCTTTGTTCTCCTCTAATTAACCACTTGATAGTTTTATCTGTGAAATTTATGTGTGTGTTGTACTGGTTTAATACATCTGCACCGATGATAGCACGTTCATTCAAATTCTCTACTTGTATAAAATTAATGAAAATTTGTCGGTCCCCTATATCGCAGCTACAAAACAGTTGTTTTGAAACTTTACAAATTTTTCGTCCTACTGCGTTGCTGATTTGTACACTGCTGATTGGTAACACTGGTATTTCAACATTAGTTCTGATTATTTGGTCTGCCAACTCCTTATTGATAACACTAATTGTAGCCCCGGTATCTATCAGTGCTTCTATCGGTTCTCCTTCAATGACACATTTCAAGTATGGGCTTACTGATCCCAGGTTTGCTTGTATATTATTAACGGCATGGCTGACTTGGTCCTGATTGTTTATGTCTCTCTGCTCATCTTCAGTGGCACTGATTTGATTGATTGCCTGTCTGTCTCTCCATTGTTGATTGGTGTCCCTGTTGTTCTCCTGGTTGTTTCTAGTGACTTGGTATTCTCTTGGTTGGTTAATTCGACCTGTTTGTCGCCAGTTGCTTTCCCTCCGTGGAGTTTCTTCTCTAGTCCTATTTTGGTTGTTATTGTTATTCTCCCTGTTTTGGGGTTGTCGATTTTCATAACTACTATTACTGTTCTCCCGAACCGTAGTTCGCCGGTGTTCTTCAGTACCCAATATCTTCATTGCGTTTAGTATGGTACACTCTGGTAACGAAATTAGTATTGCCCGTAGGTATCCCGGGTAATGACTGGCAATATTACTTACGATTTCTTGTTCAGCTAATCTTGGCACTTCTAGGTGTCTTAATTTTGTTGCCCAGTAGGAAAAATGTTCTCGATAGTTAGTATCATTTGGTATTTGTTTTACACTAAGACATTGGCTCCATGTTTGCATCTGTATGTCCCGTGACCAATATTCATCCTTAAATGTGTCTTGGAACTCTTGCAAGTTTGTTACTTGAAACCTTATTGTTGAGAACCAGTTGCTCGCCGTAGCTTTCAAGCAGTCCCCAGCAATAATTAGTTTCTCATCCGCATGTGTAATTTGTTTTAATGTAAAATATTCATCGAGTCTATTTAAAAAATCTATGGGGTGCATGTCTCTTCGGTTGCCAAAAAATAACGGTTTCGTAATGTCCGTTATTGGTCCCCTGCAGATTTCCTCTTTTTTATTATGAGTATTCTGCTGGTAGCTGTCTCCCAGATGTTCGAATGTGGTTACGTATCGGTTCTCCATTTCTTCGATTACTGATTGGTATTTTTCTTCTGTTTCTTGTATTTTTTTATTATGTATTTCTTCCCACTGTAATTTTAAGTTTTGAATTTCTTCTTTATGCTCTTCTTTGATATTTTGAATTTCCTTCTTTTGTTTTTCGATTTTTTTTGTTTGTTCTTTTATTTGCGTTTCGATTTCTATAAATCTTCTTTCCCACTCCTCATTTAAGTCTTCATTCTTCTTTTTTCGCGGCATTTTTATAATATTTAAACGATGTAGTAATTATGTAAAATTTATAAAATAAATATATATTGTTTTTTTTTTTTTTTTTTGGAGCACGAAATCTTATTTTCGGCGTCGTGGATTTCGAGTCCAACTTGTTGGGCGCCAATTGTAACGGTCGATATTTTGATATCTTTTTCCCGTACAAATATAAATGATATTATTAATAGTTTATGATGAGAATTTTTTATTTAACAGTATTTCCTTTGAATATTTACAAATTACATATATAACATACATAACACATAGATTTTGCGTATAATCATACGGTAATTATACGTTGTTGAATATAATATGACTTCGCGATTTTCCCATTCACAATTATAACGTTTGAAATACTTACAGTTTTATTTGTTAAATGACTAACGCGTGTGTGTTTCCCTATTGGCTTACCGCGGCAAAATAATATTGCACCGTAATTAAAATCGAGACTGGGATTCCGTAATAATACGGGTGGTGGCAATTACGTTATCGGCGACGGCAATGTTATATATATTTGTCTCGCAGATTACGGCGGCGTGTATGATAGTGTACGGTGACTATTACGGCGGCGTGTATGATAGTGTACGGTGACTATTACGGCGGCGTGTATGATAGTGTACGGTGACGGCGGCGTGTATGATAGTGTACGGTGACTATTACGGCGGCGTGTATGATAGTGTACGGTGACTATTACGGCGGCGTGTATGATAGTGTACGATATGTATAACGGCGGCGATGTTTATTTCATACGCTCTGCCCGTTTAATATTCGCGTGTACAACTAGCCGAGATTGGTGGCGATTTTATTTTAATTGTAGGGTTAGGCACGTTCTAGCCTTCCCGACGGTACGGGTAGCCAAGAACGGCGGCGGTCCTATTGACGGCGGTGGTAACGTCAGCGTGTGGGCACGTTCTAGCCTTCCCGACGGTACGGGTAGCCGAGAACGGCGGCGGTCCTACGGATGACGGTAACTGGCACGTTTTAGCCTTCCCGACGGTACGGGTAGCCGAAAACGGCGACGGTCCTATCGACGGCGGTGGTTGTATGGGAAATGGTCCGACTAGCGTAGGCCGAGTGCGTCCGTGATTCTAGCCTTCCCGAAGGTGGCCGAGAAACACTTTCACACTAGCCAGTCACTAATCTGACCAGGTGGCCAAAGCGCACTGTTCGATTGTGGTGATTGCGGAGGTCCCTTATATAGTCTCTGTCCTCCGTGTTCGTGTGTCGCGGAAAGGTTATTTTATTAGCTGGGCAATGCGTTCGGTATTGGGCCGCAAACATGGAAGGTGTATTACCGCGCTCTATCGGCGGCGGATACTAGTTCTGGGGCCTTTTGGTTTTATTATTTGTTGTTGGGCGGCGCGTCGTCAGTATTAGTATGTCGTATTCGTTACAAAATATATATATATACGTAAGCAATAGGCATAGTAAATTACCAATGTTCTGACTCTAAAATTATATTTAATTTGTAGGTATCCAATTTATACATTTATTATACATTTTAGTAGAGTAAATCACCATTATATAAAATTTAAATACTCAAATAAATTATTTTAAAATTCTAGATTTAATGCATTTGAATCGATTATTACAGAAACGTCACGAGTCACATAATATTTTATAAATTTGAAATATTAAAGTAAAAACGTATACTATAGTGTGTTTCTATGTGTTGGGTGCAATAACGTCTTTAGTTGTATCATTAGTATAATATGATATATTTTTATACAGTTTTTTTTCAAAATAATTTGTATTATACAGTTTTTATCAATTATCCAAAACTTTTGAACAATTGACTCATGATGATGTTTTTGCAATCATCGATTCATTTAAAGATCTTAGGTCTTAGATGCAATATAATATATTTGCTATAGGTACAGATTCGTTATTATTATCCACTTATCCACCAAATCTTAAACTAAGTACAGTACCTAAATAGTTTTAATATAATGTATACCTACAGTACCTATAGTTAACTTTGGAAAATTTAATTTTAAAAATATGAACTAACCTCTTCATGTTCATCTTCACATTATTTTCCAATCGAATTCTTCAATATTTGTAAATGAAACTTCTAGAATTCACTTTTTTTATCTAAAAAAAATAAGAAACATGCATAACCTAATAAAAATTTACACAAAAAATGCAACCAAAATGAGACATAATAAAATTATGTACCTAATTATTTAATAATAACTTATCCTTTTTTTTATATAATACCTACTATACTAAAATTCTTTAAAATAGCACACCTAAAAAAATGACACTTAGTTAAATTATATAATATATTATAGTACATAAATAATATACACCTATAATATATATATCAGATAGTAGATACCTAGTTTAGTACCTAGTGTGTTTAAATTTGTAAATAATGTTTAACTATGTATATGAAGATGAAGTTAAAAGTTAAATTATGGTTTTTGTTTTGTTTAGTATTCCTTATCTGGTTTTTATTAGAAAATTAAATATTTCATTTAATATTCGTTTGAAAAATAACATCTTCAACTAATTTTTTTCCAACCAAAGCAAAACATTTTTGTTTAATTGATAATTAAAAAAAGAATTCTAAGATTAGATATACAATAATATATAATACCTTAAAATTATAATCATTAATCATTGATATTTACTTAATTAATAAACGCAACATACCTAATAATATTATGTTATATCTATTACATAAAAATTAATAATCTATAGTTGCTGTATTGATTGTAGTTTGTTCAATAACTAATTAATATTGTACTATATATTTAATGCACTAAAAAAACTGTTAAATATTACAATAAATATGGAAAATATGCACTATAACTTATTACTAAAACAAGAAATTGATACCAAAGTAGTGCTTCAATCACATGAGTTTTCTGTAGTGTTTTATAACCATGGTTAAAGTATTCAACAATGGTTAAATCAACTGATACAAAGATAATAGCCCGATTTTAAAACTATTCTATTTCAACAAAGTTGATGCATTAATAAGTAAGCACTTGAAGTCTTTAAATTTAAATTTAATTTAATTTCCTTAAATAAAGAAAATACAAACGATATAAGTACATAATAATATAATCTGTATTATTATTGTTTTAATTGTATCCAATACGTTTTTACTTTTTTAAACTTAGTTTTTATTTGTACCTATAGTGTTTAAATTAAATAGTGTAAATTAAGTTTTTTTTCTTAAAACCAAAAACACCATCAGTGCTATGAAGTTATATGCTGTCAAACAATTAAGATGGGCCGCAGGTCATATGCTATATTTGTACCTATTTTAGCTTTATTAAATATCATTTAATAATTATAATTAAAATTAATTATAAAAGGATAAATGGCCTTAGGATAAGTACAATAAAGAGAATGACTAATTTCATTCGTTCATTTTGTTTTACATAAGTTGGGTATTCGTTTTTTAAACAAAAATAGGTACTTAACCTAAACAAATAATGCAATATTTGAAAATTAAATAATACGAGCGTCAAATTTTAGGCTGAAACTTAGCTAACACTTAGAGCTATTGAGTATTCCTAATCTGTTTCAATTATATTGCTTAATATGCTGATACGCAAATTATGAACTATAATTTAACACTAGGTAAACGAGCGATGCATTAACGGTGAGCAACCGTCTAACAAAATAAGTAAAATTGAACAATAGCGATGTACAAACACTGCAAACAATGTACGGCACAGTAGGTACTAAAATGTGTAATGAGGTACTTCTTACTTCAATTATCATCGGGTTGTCGTCGAAATAATAGTAAACATTTTGAATCGGACGAGTCGACCATATTGATTTTCGTCTAGAGTATAGTGAGGGTTAGTGAAAACTTTAAAATGTACAGTACAACGCGTAACGGTGATCCGGGCGACGGGCCGGCTTCGACTTCCTATGAAAAATGCGGAAAAAAACTTGTACAAGGACCGTCCCTCAAAAACTCGAAACTAAATTATCGTGATTTGTGACGATGAAAATAAAAACAATATTAAAAAGTATAACGCGATAACGAAACGTCGAGACGATAGAAAAATAACTATTTATTTATCAAGCAACAATTATAACGATTTGAAATATTTTTCATTCGATTTTGTGTTGTGGACGCGTATTAAGTCAAAACGATACTAACGAGACTACGAAATCATCAGTCGTTCAGAGTCGTTTAGCCGAAGAACTATCTAATCTAATCCAGTGTATGATATTAATACTGCTAAGTTTAAAACTATTCCGAGAATCGAAATGTATCTTCTTCAATTTTTGTATACACGAATAATATAATATTATGTGAACGACAAAATTAGAATTATAAAGTATATTCTGCGAAAATAGAAGCGTATGTTTTGTGTTCCATTTTCAGAGATAGTTCTGGGAAGTCGGTGAAAACCAATTTAATCAACTTAATTATTTCACCGTTTCTGAGAAAATATTTGAAATTCATCAAACGTTATTTATAATAAAATTATTGTTTACTATTTTTAAGTAATATTGCATTTTATTTGTAGCATACAAAACCTACTACCAACGTGACCTGAATTATAAATTACTAAACAAGAACCTAACCTGTTTTTCATTATTTATTTTTAGTTATATGAAGTATGGTTTAATAACATATTATTTTTCATTTTTTATGACTAATTTTTATCAACATTTAAAGTAAAAAAACAACAATTTTTTATATTTATAAATAGCTCAAAATATTTTGAAAATTATATCATGTACCTATAGAAAAGATTAAAAAGATTATAAAATATAAAAGGTTCCGGTTAAGTTATTCGTTTTCGAAATAAAATAAAATAAATATATACATTTTGTCATAAAAATTTCAGTTTTTTTACATTCATCGTTTCACACAAAATCTAAAATTTTGGAAAAACAGGAAAGTATATACCTATGCAAAATATTTTTAACAAAGACGGTTTTATTTTTTTGGTTTTGATTAAAAAATAAATAACCATATAAAATAACTGTATACAGACTTAAATATTATTCATAGAAATATTTTGGGTCTATCTATTGTATAGACATTTAAAATTTTCAAAACGTAAAAATGTAATACAATAGGCTTCTCATAATCTATTATTACATCATTTAAAGCAACTACTCTACCTACTTGTTTCTCGTAAGTTTTCATACTGACACTAAAAATACCTAAAACAGAAATATAACACTCAAGTAAAATTATAATTTTTTACTTGACATTATTACATACATATTTATTGATAGTTAATCATTTTATAAACTGCCAATTATTTATGTAGATACTACATCACAGATTGCAATACTGATAAGTAATTATAGGTAGATTATTCATTATTCATTAACACAGACTTCTATACTAACTAGATAAGGAACTCGTATATTATTTGTATTATTAACATTGAAGCTCGCGTATCAGTTTCCGCCATTTTTTCGGTTGGCAAAACATTACATTTCCTATACAATATGTATTAGGAATAACATCGTTTTTAATGGTAAAATATAGAAATAAATGAAAAATTATTTCTATAAAATATTCTTAATTTTTTTTAAACAACAGGTTTAGGCATCATAAAATACAATACAACATAATTAATATTTACCATATAAAATACCATATAATGCCAACCGAAAAACCTGGCTTCAATTGATAGTAGGAGTTCGCTATCTAGTTCTTTATAGAAATCTGTGTTCATTAACTATAAGTCATATACCTATTTCACTTTTAGTTATCACTAACGATTATGGGATTTGGGAGTTGCTCAAAGATAACTCAGGTATTCTTCTATTTTATATGAAAAATATCATTTAAAAGCTAAAAAAACGTATATTACGTTATTTAAGTCGCTTCACAAAGCACCTTTACAGCAGTAGTAGAAGTAATTCAATGCTACGTATCTATAAGAATAAAATATTTTATATTTCGATGAATTACTATAGCTTTGTAGTATGATAGAAATCGATTTATCTTCGGACGATAAGTAGCGTCCCTTAAATTGTTTTTAACCAACTGTGTACGGATGATAACAGTATACGGAATATAAATATGTGCCCCTAAAACTTAAATACTCGTAAATAAGGGCACTCTAAACGTTACTTATTGTAGCTACTAACTATAATTTATATAAACTACACAAATAGCGTCCTGAGTAAAAAATATTATACCGTATCAGTCAATATTTATTTTAATAATAATTTATTGCTATCATGTTTTTACTTTAAATTTAAATAATGTTCTTATGCGTATAAAATATTTTCTTTTTGTTCAAACAAACAATGGTAATGGTTAAACTTTTTTTCATAAACTATAAATAAATATCTATATTATATTCGATACATCAATATATACGATGTAATTTCAAGTATACTTGATAAGATATTTTATGTTTATAAAATAGGTATTATTTAAAAAGTAAAAAAAACTTGGGTATTTTCAAGCGTAAAAGTGTATTGGTGTGTATATTACCTATAAAAATATAATTTTGCGCTTCTTACAAAAATAAGTGTTCAGTTATAGGCTTGTAACTATTTATGTCATATCGTCATATTATGATACTCAACTTCCCTTAAAGGAGTTAAAGATTCATTATCCATAATAGTTTACCGAATAATAATCGTTCGGTATCTTCTGTGGTATGATTGAAATATAAGATTTTCGCAATATATATTTATTTTTATTGGTATGTCGTATACAAATGTATTTATTTAACGTTCGCATTAATATTTTAGTATATACCTACCTACTATACCTACTGTACGTGATATCCAGGACGATGTTCTGCTTTTTCACATACGTGCCTACTACTCAGATTTTTGAGTATCTATGACATAGAGTGCAATTTGACTGACATTATTTTACAGAAATCGTGCGGTTACCTGGGAGCAATATTTTATACAGTGTTGCACTGAATAGTAAAAAAAAAAAAATAAGATTTTCGAAAAACAACTTACGTCGAAATGGTTTACGTTCTGACTTTAACAGTGCAACATTTGTGATCAACTATGCCCGCATATATATACTTGTACATAATACATTAACCTCGTACCCATATCACAATATATACGTTCCGTACGGGTATGTGCAGAAAGCGGTCTATCGACAACATTGTCGGTCGCTAAAAGTTCGTCTACGATAAATATTCAAAATCCAGTACACGCACATCTCTCCGGCGGCAGCGTCGTTTATCTTACAATAATATTACGCCATTGTTTCATATTATGCGCTTATTTTTATTATTTTATTTCCCGGCCATCGTCATTCATGTACCACACATACATATAATGTTTTATACTTTTCGTTTTTACTCGCGCACACGACAACGACGACCATTTGGAAACCGATGTCTGGAACATTTTCCCGGGGAATACGATCAATTCGGAATGATAAAATTACGTTTTACCGCCCCGGGGTCCGCAGGTTATGTGCACATTCCGCAGGGCGTAACCGTTTTCCATAAAAGTTTAGCCACCCGCCGCCCCCGCGTATATGTATACAGCCGCCGCCACTACTATACACGCTATACACACTATTGATCGTCGCCGACGTTTTTACCCTCGCGCGCCCCGACCCCGTCGTACACCAATATATACGTACCTCACCTACCCGGATTCTGTGTAAGCACCGGCTGACAACCCCTCCTCAATATTCTCCCGTAATTTTATATCGTACACACGCACAAGACTTGCGCGTATATATATATGTACAAGGTTTTTATATGGATTTTCCCCCGCCGGGCTAAAAAGAGGGCTACCGCCGGTTGGCGTTTTTCCTTAACGCGTTTCGTACCCGAAAATCGAACACGGCGTCGCGAAAAATGTATAAAAACGGCTTGCAACTACAACCGTGGTATATGATGTCTGCGCGAGTATACGAAAAATTAGCGTGCCGGCGTGTGCGGAAACGAAACGACTTTTACGGCGTTTTATTTGTTTTACACCAATAATGTAAGTATTAAAAATAATAATATTATAGTCGGTACACGCGGCGGTTCTTGCGGTTTATTATAAACCTACGCACGCCAAATGCTCGTATATATATATCGAGCATTACACGACGACGAAGACGGCGGTTTGTGTGTACCTACCACACGACGGCGTATAATAATAATATTATATTGAGTATTACATTTATACGTCGGTATAAAAAAAAACCAACACAAAACTTTAACGTGATATCGCGTGATTTACTCAGTATTATACGAGGCGCGCGCGCAAACAAGCTGACACGCTGTTGTATACTACAAAAAAGCATCTATACCATACTTATAGCATGCATATATATATAAGCGTATTGTTTTAGGCGCCTAAGTATAAATATATACTACGAAGAAACTTCTCCTCGAATAAATGAATATACGTGCCACGCACATGATCACACGCGTACGTATATCGGCTGACGTTGTTTCGCGACTCGAATGACGAATCGTGTGCAATTTTGTCGGCATAACGTCTGTAGTATGGTGTATACCATAACGCCGTTTTCACGTACGTAAATAATATAAACAAAATTCCCCGAAACGGGTGTCCACCCATGGATACCGCCGGGCAGTTACTGCAAAGATATAACGCAGTTGGATGTGGTCGAGGGCTAAGTAACAAAAAAAAAAAAAAATGACGATAATTATAAAAATATAATTATTATTTATTTTAAACAACATTTTGATGAGCCCTAGCTCTATTCTCAAAATACAGCTATGACTTGATGTTCAAAACATCGTTCGTTTCTACTTTCTACAATCAATAAAACGGAAACTTTTATATTAGTATATCTTTCAAGTCCTCGATTCACTATTCACTGGGTAACACACTGGCAGGCTATGACGCTGTGACATTCACAGATCATAGAAATTTATTGGTTTAAAATCGATTCCCAGGTCGTTAATCGTGACGAGTGGTTCATGAAATGCCAACAGAAGCGATGGAAATCGCAGAGGCGCAGTCAAACGTTTCAACTCGCGAATATCTGCGGCGAGAGTAGGTTGCAACAAACGAGTTTTTACGTTTGAAACGTTCAGTGGATTATACAGTATTCTGAAAAAGTCATCCTTAATGCCATAGTCGCAGGGAAAATCGATTTCTATTAAGACACAATAACCGATAAAATATATTAATCACGAATTATTTCATTCAACATTTTTTTAGTTAAATACATTCATAAGTAATAAAATTATTTATATTCAAAAATGAATAATAAAAACGCACTAAGAATTATTAAATGCGTAAATAGGTACATAAATACATATAGTGAACCGCACAAATACGTTTTCATAGAAAAATTAAATTTTCAAGAACTTAACAAGCCCTGCGGAGCCAAACAACAAGAAAATAATATTTTACTCAAGTTTAACTAAGTGACCTCATTTTTACGTCGAAATCAAAATATATTTTAAACACACATCGCACATGCGCAGTATAAATTACCTTGTTCTTACGGAACCGTCAAACTAGTTTCGGTATAGAACAAAATTTACTGCTACAAAAACACGGGGTAAAAATTATAAACACTTGACAAGTCGCAGCCGACTTGGTTTTCATTTAACACTGGGATTTGTTGTATGTGCAGTAATATTTGTTAATATAATATTTTTTATGCCACGCGATATTTAAAACATTGTGTTCATGCCATAACATAGGTACGCAACGACGAACCTACAACTGTATAGATACCTATAACTAACCGTTAATCTGTGTCGAATCTTAAAAATCTTATATATGTATGTAACATTTAAAAATACCTACCGACGCGCGTCATGTACCTACCTATAGAGGCACGCATACAGCACAACTCTGTGCTTACGTCGGAATGTGAATATTTACTGCATGAGCGCCAAGACCATTTTTTACGAACACGCTCTTTATATTATAATACTCGAGAACAACACACAAGGTGCACCTCTATTATTTAAGTAGTTTTAATAACGCACTACATAATATTATTACACAAGCGTTTCTTAATTTAATGTTTACGTACAACATAATATATAATATTGTTTATTGCGGCGCCACATAGTATTTTTTTTTAAGAGCTCCGATACTTCAAGACTGGACGCAGACAATCAAGTATTATTGGTAGGTACTCGTATTAAACACTATATAAATATTTTGTCTCCACGTAAATTTTCTAAGTATAAAAAAAAAATTAAAAGCACTACATAATATTTAATTAAAACCAATCCTCCGGCATCGAAATCGTTCGATTTCAATTTAACGAATATTTTTTTGGTTTCCAGGACGTGCATTTTGAACGAACAAAGCAAGAATTGCAAGAGTTTCGTATTCGCTGTAATGAAATCATTTTCACAAACAAGTTTAAAATTTGTTAAAAATCGATAAAATAAAGTATAGTATAATAAAATCATCGTTAAAATAGATGAATTTCAAGAAATATACGTATTATATTGCACTGAATTTAAGCTTGTTTAATTGTCAAAAAATAAAAATAAATTGTACACTTGAAAAACAAAACATTATTATTGTTTAAAACTAACATTTCGATTATTACAAAAAAAAAAAAAATGAACAATAGCCTACAGTGTTGCACTACTCTTATATATGTATTTACAGATTAAGTACATCCATTAAAATAATTTACGTTATATATGCGTGTATTATAGTATATATACGCATATGTAGACGTATTTATATATTATCGTAAACACACTACGCTAAAAAACTGCATACACTAGACAGAGAAAAAAAGTCAACGTATCATTATTATATATAATTAATAAATATAGTTAAAAAATATTAGTCTTAGCAGATCGACTTTTCACACAATATAATGTAATTTATAATATATATAAATATTTATATATGTAATTCATTAATGCTATTTACGTATTTGTCTTTCGTTTTATAACTTTCACTTAGCGTTACGGTTTAAATTGGTGTAAAACAACAAAATATATTATTTTTTTAACAATAATGACGATATAAGAATATTAATATCATATTTCCATGAATAATATATGACAACAAAATATTTTGCTGAAATTACTTTTTATTATTTTTATTATTTTAGGAAATCTATGTCGTTTTGATAAACTTTTGACAGTCGAATAGTACAATTTAAAAAAACCTACCCTGAATCTATATTACGTATATATGTGGATATAAACAAAAATCGTTTCCAAAGTATGTCTCAGATGGCCTTAAAAATATAATATGCATAAACGCTTATTAGGTACCTATATATTATGTTAAATTACAATATTTTAATACGTATATAATTTTTAAAATTATTCAATCAATCTAAATAATAGTCTAAACGCTCGTGATAAACGTCTTAATATCTATAGAAGCTGTTTACAAATTTTGAATTTTGGATAGGCCTAAAATATGTTTTAGATTGTCGGAATTACGACCGATTTATAATAATAGGCGTAATAAAAAAAAATATATAAATAGAGATATATCATACAAATGAAAACAAAACAAAATAATAATATTAATAATAATAATAATAATAAAAAAAAACTTCAGTATACAAAAAAATAATTAAATATATATTAATTAAATAGTTTATTATTATGTTTAATCGTAAGAAAGATTGTAAAAATAAATTAATATTAATAAAGCATTAATCTATATATATTTACACAAGATTCGGGGGGAAATACTTTACTCGGTAAACATCGGGATGTATTCGGTCATTTTTTTTACGTATTTATCTCGTTAAATAAACCCTACACGATGAAAAGTATAAATAAACAAATTATATTATAATATATTACGCTTAATGATAGAAAAAAAACAATAGTTATCTAGGAATATGAACATAAAAAAGAACGAGCTAAACGATATTATCATGGTAAATGTAATAAAAACTAAAAAAAAAAAAATATTGATCACAACGGGAAAGAAAAATGATAAAATAAAAACGTAATAGATGTGAACGAAAACGTTGGTGGCAAAAACGTATACAAACTTAAACCAGAAGAAATCGGCGTAAACGTAACTGTGCCGTTCGGAAACTTAAACGAAACGAAACAAAAAATTATGTCGAACAGGAAAAAATAAAAATGAAAGTCGTACACGGTTAACGCGCCCGAATTAAACATAACAAACAAACATAAATTAATAAAAAAATCGTATCATTACAAACGAAACAATATCATATTATATATATATAATATAATATTATGATTAATAATAATACTTGTGAAGTAGGAACAACGTCGGCCGCCGTTTGAAAATACCTTGGAATAATGTATCTAAAAAACGGGCCCGGTGTGATATCCGCGATTCCCGAACGATAATACCTGTACCCGTCATTGCACGGCATATACACACCGGATGCGGACAAAAAAAAAATGAGAATAATCTTCTCCACCGCCATTGTCGTAACAACAACCTAATGTATATAATGTGGAGAGGAGAGAACGTAGGAATGAAAACCCTAACCGCGTTAGGGGTGTAGGTACAGGTAAAAACACTGAGAAATCGACAGACTGCCAATAATATAATATTGTGGCGGTCCGATCAGCGATTCCGTACAGGGTGCCGGATACCGGATACAAGGGTTATTTTACGTATATTTACGAACGGAATTTTTATACTTTAGTGGGCGCGAAATGCGTATACATATAATATAAATAATATTATCAAAATGTATATCAAACAATAATATTAGTCGTAAAATGAAGAATAAAACGAAAAAAATGAAGTAAGTAATAAACATCATATTTTATTATTAATATAGTTTATATAGATACAGTATAGAGGCGATCGCCGGGCCAGGCAAACGCCCGCAATATTGATTATCGATTAAATTATCAATAATAATTGCGGAATCGTAGACCTCCGGTGGCGATCGAGGGAAGCAATTTTTATTCTCTCGAACCGTCAGTATTTTTTCTCAAATATTTTATAGTACGAGGTAAAAAACGGACAGAGAAATGCAGGCCTACGAACGTGAAACTCGCGTCGTTTGTTGTGTCGAAACATTTATCGAGAAAATTACTATCTTGAAAAAATGTTTCTTATTAGTAAAATATTTTTTTTCCGCTTTTTTTCTTTTTCTATACAGTCCTTAATATTAATATTATAATTAGGTATTATTTAAATTAACTCTCTATGAATGTAATATATAATATGTATAAATATTATGTAAGAATAGTTTGTATATAGATAAATATATATAATATATATTTAAAAATTATTTACGTATTTTTCGAATCGAAAGAGAAATTCTATACAACGTTATTATCAAAACAATAACAATAATAATCATGCGACATTTGTAATTATAATTTATCATTATTATTATCATTACTCTATTACTGTGCGCGAAACGTTGTCGCTGGCTCGCGTTTACGTTTTGGCCTTGAGCATGTCGGCGGATCCCTTGTCCAGGCCGCCCATCTGCAGCTTGTGCTGTTGCTGTTCGTGAGACATCTGATGGTGCGACATTTGCTGCTGCTGTTGTTGTTGCTGTTGCTGTTGTTGCTGTTGCTGTTGCTGCTGGTGCATACCGCCTCCGCCGCCTACTACGTCCATTTTCGTGTGATCCTGCTTTTTCGCCTGTTCGTCCCGTTCCCGGCGAGCCTGCTCGTTGATCTCCTTGACGGCTCGCAGCTCCTTCTTGAGTTTCATCCGCCTGTTCTGGAACCAAATCTTGATCTGTCTCTCGGTCAGGCACAGGGCGTGCGCGATCTCGATCCTCCGTCTCCGGGTCAGGTAGTGATTGAAATGGAATTCCTTTTCCAGCTCCAACGTCTGGAATCTGGTGTACGTCTGTCGACCGCGACGACGCGGACATCCGTTCGGACCTGTAGACAAAAACAAAAATCAAACAGACGTTCGTTAAGCGTTATATAGAATTGTTGTGTGCTTATACAGAACAAATCATCTATCAAGCAATCCTTCTGAGTTGCTGAACATAGAAAACAGTGTAAATGAGCAAAAATCTTAACTGACCGGTCATTCGGAGGGAAAATAATAATTTAGGATATAATCAATTTAAATTAAATGTCGCCATTGGATTGTTGCTTATTTCGTATGTAATATCATATTATCTGCATATTATAATTTATAACTGCATACGTGGTTACTCTTAATAATTAGTTAACAATACGAGGCGATCGATTGCAGGACCGAAAATACATGTGTGAAAATAAGACTTCAAACACTATACACGAATATACTCGTTTGAATTATACAGAAACATAGAAAAATTGGTTCACAATAATGTAATATTATACATAATTTGTAGCTACGTATAGAACATAATATAAAAGTATAAAATAGTTTTCCGGAAAATCAGAAAAACCATATCGATAAAAAGACTAAAGGGGTTATATATTGTTGTTTTGTATAATGCATTGTTTATGCAATAACATTACCACTCTGATATGTGTATGAATTGTACGATACGTGTATTATGTCTAATTTACGTATAGTATGTTTCCATTTATTAATATGGATATTTTTTTTTATGTGGCTTATATGGTTGGCTAGCAATATAAAAATCACTCGTAGTAGTGTAGTATCCATATACCCATACATAAGAGTGAATGTGAATCAGCAGGATGTTGAATTTACAGAGCAATAATATTAATAATCAACAAGCGATAGTCGTTCAACCCAGCGGCCGTTTCGTTATAAATGCCTATTTATACAAATTTATTAGCTATTGTTCCACGATAGAATTCGAATAAGACGCATATAAGGTGCACGTGGTAGAAAATAGTGCTGCGACGTCGCCGTCGGTGGTCTAATGGACACGAGATCAATATGGACCAGAAAGATTTCATTTCCGTCAACCTGCAGGTGGCAATAAATCGTTTAAGACCCTCATTTTAGTTCGGGGCCCGACGGGGTAGTAAAAAATGTTAGATGCGAGGGTTTGGGTCGAGCGCGGGTGTCTATATGATTTTTGAGATGTTAACGGAGAAGTTTAGTCAAGAACTGCAGCTGTCTTAAATGTTTTAATATTACGATTAAAACTCAAAAAGTTAACTTTGGGAAAAAATAAATCACACACACGCGGTCTACGATTATACGAAGACTGAACACAGGCCACTGCCACGGGATTTGATGACGAAAGGATCGCGGCGTACAACAAATGAGGATCGATCGAAAGGTTAGTGAAATAACAGACACCAGCACAGCGAAATTTGGGGTGGACGAGGGTGGAGGGGTTCTTGTGTGTATCCATTAAATGTCTTACAATAATGTTAACTACATTATATTATATTATAGAGAAAATGACCTAAGTATTCACTTGTACGTATAAATACATATATATTATGATATTACATGATATATATATATATACATATACTCGTATATATAGGTTATATATGTATATATAGGTACGAGCGTATAAGGCATTCGCGGTGTCATATATACGCGCGTGTTGAGGAATTCGCGAAAGGTGTGCAACGGCGGCAATAATATTAAAACACGCCACCGCTGTGTCCCTGCCTCCACCGTGGCGGATGGCCGTGCCGGGAATTCACCGCGCGTTCTTTAATGGCGCCACCACCAAGGGCGGAGACTGCGGCGGTCTCCATGGTTACGCCGGGTTGACCGCCGAGAGGGTCCTATCTCTCTCTCGTTCTCACACACACACATTCACTCTCTCTCTCTCTCTTTCTTATTTTCTCTCGCTCATATTTTCATCTCCGTCGCCTCCCGCACGAGAATATTTTCGTATACACGGCGACAAACGCCGCCGCCGAGTCTTTCGAGTCACGCACCGAGGTCGGTTTTTTTTCCACTTTCAGATTAGCGTATAGATATTACTGTAAATAGTTGTAAATGATGTAGCGCTTAAATAATATCATTACCTATTATTATTGTGGGAAAAGCCAAATAATTCTTTGTATTGGAGATCGCCAAATAAAACCGACCGTGGACGACATCGTCCAATGCCCGATAAAATATCGTCACACGCGACTGTACAATTTTATAGGTTTAAGTATCTAATAATATTATATAAAATACGATTTTGTATATCATTACGAGCGTGTTATGTATACGGCGGCCCAGTTGTGCGTATAATTTTATTTCGATTCGATTTTATCGTCGTTCATACCACCGCGACTTGTTCAGCGTTTTTGTTGTGTCTACCTGTACTATATTTTTATACCTACTGCACCGCAAACGTCGTCGTGTGGGCATTATAATAATGTCTTTGCGATAATTTCTAGCCAGGCCACTCAATTAAACGAGTTCAAAAATTCTATTTAAAATGTATTTTACCATTACCTATTTATACATGTTGTCCCGCACGCGTAATAATATTAACAGACCCGTGTAAAAAAATATATATAATACACTCCGAATCATAAACGCGATTAAATTATATGTAGGTACCTATATACGTTTGGTCGTCGTATAATGTTATTTTATCGCAGTTAAATTTTCAACGCCCGAGCACGTTTTAAGAATATATTAAAAACGTTTATTATAATAGAATAAATATATTATTTATCGACGACGCACGCGGGTTATTGTTCAAATGACATTTAGTCCGTGTTGTGACGGAGACAGTTAAATAAAAAAAATCTACATAAAATCTACCAATGAGAAGTAGGTAGTTTATGTTTTATTGATCTATATAAATATAATAATATATTACAAAATCTTTGGCCTTTAAGAGGATGACTCAACCGAGTGTGCAGTTGTCTCCTAAGTAGTCTCCGAGTGAATAATTATACAAACAAATCAGTGGCGTAGCTAGACACTTTTTCTTGGGTAGGCCCAATATTTTGATGTAATAAAGATTATCAATGAATATTTATATTAAATAAAAAAATATGATATAAAACATTCGTTTTGGGGAGAAGTGGGTAGGCCCGGACCTACCAAGCCTACCCGCTCGCTACGCCACTGAAACGAACAATATATTTACATTATTTTAATAGAGCCAATTTTATGCTGTTAGCGTATTTATATGAGAATTTTTACAATAAGAGTAAAACATATTCCCGTTTGAGGACATCTTTCGAAAGAATTATTGAATTAGCATATACGAGTACATATAATATTATTTTGTCACTAATGAATATTTTATATTTTAGGGATTAGGGAAGTTATAACAGTCGTATTTGTGAAACTAAAATACCACGAACACATGATAATTGTCTCACCTGCAGCACAACGAGTACACTGTAGAACAGGTTTCGCAAAAATAATTATTACTAATATTATATTTTTAATAAATGCAAAATTGTAGGTACAATGTTTTCCTAGATTATTCTGACACGATAATTTCAATTTACAATCGCTGTCATTATTAACTTTAATGTAATATATATTTTTACAAACTATACTATAATATATGACAGCAGTATGAAACAGTTGAATTAATTCAAATCGAGACGTAAAACCACATACTTCCTCAGCATGCCGTCTCATCAGGCAAAATGAAACAACAACACAATCACGGACGTCCAATAAAGTTCAAACCTTTATAACGTATTAATCTCCGTTTAATTATTCGGTCAATTCGTTGTGGTATTTTATATACTCGTTTGTTTATAAAACGAACAGATTTCAACAAAACTCAATGATATTCTAATATTTTTAAATATATATATTATGCACCGTAAGCGACCGAACATAAAACACGATCTCGTAGATTTATAATAATACATTATATTATACGAACAGAGTATACATTATGATTACAACGCACGCAATACGAGTTCGGTATACGCGTGTAGTTTGTCAGTTCGACCGATTTGAACGAAAAATAAAAGTCGATTTGTTTGCACGTCGGACAACTTCTGTCGTCAGATTATTTTAACGTTCCAAAATAAAATATACTGGCAGCATCAGAATGTACATTATGTAAATAACATAATATTTATATCATATCGTGTCCCCTGCCCAAACCCGATCTTTGCACAGTTAACACACATGACGCGGTGAGGACCGAACGAAACGAGAACTCTATTTACATAATAAAAGTTTTTTTTTTTCTTAGATTTTCCATGTGTATACAGTATACACGAATATAATAACAAAATAATATGTATATAAACGAGTTGCAAGACTTCGGCGAGGGGGTCGTAAAACGATAGACACAGTGAATTGGGTTGATCAAAGATTTGAAACGACGAAAAGATAACGATCTGTCGTCCGAAATAAAATTTAAACAATCCGCGCGCAAAGAACCAAACAACGTTTTTGATAATATTATAATAATATACCTAGCCATAAAATATAATAACGTTTTAACTCGGCGAAGAAAGTGAGCGTGCCGACGTCGGTAGTTCGGATGGGATTTATGAAGCGAATTTTATTACACATGTTACGTAGCACAATAATAATATGACTAGCGACAATCGTATTTTAAACGGCCGTCGTGTAACCAGCCATATTTTGAGATGATAGCGCGTAACGGCGTACGAATAAAAATCGTAACTACGTCGAAATTGACTTGGGCATAAATTGGGCACGTAGTCCAGAAAAGTTTAGAAAAACGTTCCCGAAATGCGAGTACCTACTAGTAGGCTACTTATTGCGTTCTATTATAAAAACTAAGGATAATAATGATAAAATGATAATAGTATACAATGAAGATAAAAATAATAATTAGATAAGTCATTCAACGACGATAAATACGAACAAAAAGTATGCGTTTATAGCGTGCGAATGTTATTTGCGAATTGTTACTGCTACGTTACACGAGTTTATTTTATTTTTAAACCTAGAACGACTAACTCGTGCGCATATTAGCCCGTGTTTATAAATTTAATATGGCCATAACTAAAATTTAGGTTCAATAATTTCACATAAAACCACTGTAGGTAGGTACTACTACTGAAGTAACTCATAGTAGACTATAAACCAAAATGTGTTTCAATTTCTAAAATTAGGTACTATAGTAGATTATTAGCTGGTAGACCACATACCTATAATATACATAAATGCCATATGGTCTATGAGTATAGTCTTGACTTTCATGCATTTCCATATTCTTTTTTGGTTAACTGTATCGTATGCTTAGTGAGTCACAACGTTTGTGCTCAAATAATACTCAACATTTTTACAATTTCGGTTTTTAAAGGATATATTATTTTTTATTTTAAATGCATATTTTGATAATTAATCGAAAGTCAAACACTTTGGTAAATATGAATCAAGGTCAACAGTTATATTCAACTGTAAACTTGTCATAAAAACGATAAAAACGATAAATATAAATATTTATATCTTAATTTTCAAGCGTTAGATTAGATTAGATATATATTAGCTTTATTATTTGTTTTATACATATAATTGGTATATAGAAAATTTAATAAAGTAAAATAATTAAAATAAATAAAATATTTTTTTAAAGACAATGTAATTTTATTTATTAATATAATATTAAGTTATATTTTAATTTTTTGATGGACAAGTGCACATTTTAAAAGGAGAATATTTAATGATTTTATTAGAGCATACAAATCCTTGCTCCAAGTATGACAAATGAGCTTAAAAGCTATGCGTAGATACTATGAAAACGATTGTTGCCAAAAAAACATACCAAATTGTGTCATGTAAATATATATATATAATATACGTGGGATGTGCAGAATAACAAACTGTAAAAATATAATGTATATCTGTACCTACCTAAATTAATTTAATAAAAAATGCAAAATTTCTATAAAATTAAAATATTTGATACTATTGTAACACGCAACATTTGGTACAATCGATCAACTAATTTCGAGCGTTGTGTGGCGGAATTTTGACTTCAGATTGTCGTTAAATATATTTTTTTAAATTAGCTAATAGTTAATACACTTTATAATGTAATGGTATATAATGTTATACAATAAAACGATCAATGGTCGTTATCTAAATGCATTATTTTTCTAATTAAATTACCTATTAGTTGGATCATTTTGACGATCGTAATTTTCTGCAGTTAGTTGTAGTGTAATATGTGATTATAGATTTATAGGTATTAAAAAATATCGATTTATATTCTATGTCCATTATAGTACCAACCGCACTAATATTCCGATAACACATTATTCTCCAGTTAACGGTATATTGACATTTAGACAACTGACGACTTTACTAAAAAACGATTACAAATAGCAATCATTCGGAGCGTAAGTATTTAATATGGCGATTTAAAGTCAAATTTCATGGTCGGGTAACGTCGTGTCTCAATAAACGTAAACACGTCAAATGTCTGTTTGAGATCGTAATATAAATTGACTGTAGGTAACATTTTATAAACGAACAATAACTATACACGATATTACAATGATATACTGGCAGTAAACGATAATAATTGATGGTCGATATATAATATCGTAGGTATAATAATTTAAGAACGTAGTTGTAATATTCTAGAGTTCAACGCATGCCAAACGACCAACCACGTCTATAGGTACCTTGTTTAAAGTATTCGTTTCCTTATTATAATATAGTTGCGGAAAAAAACATTTGGTGTGTATAATTTTGTAAGAACTCATACGAATATTAATCTTAAAAAAAAAAAACTTTAACACTCGTAAAAATTTGAAAAAAAACGGTAGCCAATATTGTTAATAATTAATAAAAATCAAATCTGGCTGTGTCTTATTACCATATATATTATCATATGTTAATATCGCGATTTTCTGGTAACGATATTTTTTTCCGTATATTATGAGACCAAAATTATTCGATTTACTGTCAGGCGAAAACTCGTTGTACAAATAAATATTACACGCCAAGTGTTGTAGTTTCTATATTAGTTATAATATTATATTTTAGTTATATATTTAAAACCACGCGTATACAAGTATAACGACTTCGCAGTGGAGTCACGTCCGCGTAAGTACAGTACACGCACGCAATTATTATATTTCGGTACCATTAAATTTAACCGCCGCAATGATGATAATAATGATGATAAAAATAATAATAATAATAATAATTTAGTCGCAACGGCGCGGTGGCGGCAGATGCGCTTAGCAAAGAGAATGCGATAAGAAGAAGCAACCGCCGGCGTTTTCTCGAATACCATATCATTATTATATATTTTACCTTATATTATTATATTCTCTCGTGTACTTTTATTTATCGTTATTATTATTATTTTTTTAATTAAAACCAACGGCCTCGTTCACGAGAAGTATATTGAAGAAGGAGAATGAAGAAAAACGAATAAGAGAAAAAGAAGCAATTATATATATACCTACTGTCGTGAGGGTGTGTAAGCATATACGCGAAAAGGGGTTGGTGAATGCGAATAGGTAGAATAGCAAGTTAGGGCGTAAGGATAGTGCTGAGCATGGCGAAGATATCTCGGAAAAAGGGGGAAAAAGGGGGAGGACGCGTCGTTTAATTGCACTTAACAATAAAACGCACCCTTGCGCGGGCGCGCGTGCATGTGACGTCGCCACCGCCGGTGTTTCTGATGAAATTACCCCACGCCGGTTTCGCCCACGTCGTTGCCATTATAATATTACTACCACTCTCCCGCTCTGTCCCGACCGCCCAAGAACCCGTCCATTCTCCGGTCCGTTTGCACCGCCCTCGGTCGAAGATGCAGCCGTGGTTCTCCTTTGGCCTTTGCCGGTAGCTTACAATTATTATTAATAATTTACCGTAAACGCAACGCCGCTGCCAACTCGCATTAAAAAAAAAAAATATGTTAAAAATGGAATATTAATAATATTATACGTATACGTATATGTTGTTTAAAGTAAGTATGATAAACCATAATATATTATAGTAATGGCTGCTTTTCGGTCGTGAAAATAAAGGGCCTAAAATTAATTTATCACAGAGGTTTAACATACCTCCCTATACCTGAACGCGATGATAATATCGACTACACAAGCCATAAATCATCTCACAATACTGATGAGTTGGCATGAAGTTTATTTATTTATTTTTTATGTAGAAATTTGTATTTGAAATATGTTTTCTTTCGGTGTAAAAAAATGTAAATTAGTTAAAAATCGAAAAATGGTAAACGAAAATAATCGTATGCGGTCGAGGTATTTTCGTCAAACAAAGTGTTATAGTGTTGTAGTACCACCCATGTGTCCCATATACACCCTACTCACAGTATACAATGTACGTGCATGTATATATAATATGCGACCACGTTTGAGTGCTTTAATTTAGATGGCACGCCGTTCGTTCAAACTACATGTTTTTTCTTATTATATATACATACACTCGAAGGTCGTAAGTTAAAACATACATAATATATATCACGGTATCTAAACTATATATCTTCACAGTATAATAAATACGACATTCGTCTAGACTCTAAATCTTTCAGCTTGCGCGACAAAGCTTCTTCACACAAAGCTATACATATTATTATGTATGATTTAATTAAATTTTATTTTTATTTTTTTAATTTATTTAAAATACTATAAATACATAGGTAGACATAAGACAAGATATACTTTTCATAAGCAATTTATACCTATCGTTATCACCTATAACATTATATATAATATTAGGATTTTTAACCCTCGTTCAATTTGGATTTGTTCGATAATTGTACATGGCGTTGAGGACAGCAAAGAACTAGTAATAATATAGCGGACCAATATATTATACTATGTTCATTTTAACGGTTATTGGTGTATAAAACGTTATTCGAAAAAAATATGATTTCAGAATATTATATTCAGTAGTTGCTCCGGTAGATCAATACTCGATTTATGAACTACAAAAGCACCTTTGTTTATTGTATATTGTAGTGCAGAATAAACGTACCCGTGTGATATAATAATATATCGACCATTATTCTTAAAAGTATATATCCGTAACGCCATCATGGGGCATTTTTTCTTTACATTTTTCGCACCTCATATTTCAATGACTGCGCTGCCTTCACCGGGTCCTTCAAATTTACCATGGTGCTGCAGAAAGATGATCGTTTTCACATTATACTATACGCAAACACACACATACACACAGGAAAGTAACTGTCAACATGTAATAGTACATGTGTCATGTATGTAACTCACATCGTGGCTTCAAAACGCAATCCCCCAAATGTACGATCGGGACACCGCTATACACGCGGTCTATGGAGATGAAAAACGATATAATATAATATGCGTGTACCTACGTATATATAATATATATATATACGTAATTTAACGTCATCCTTTTGAGTGTTGCTATTGAAAACTGCCCATCCGTCGCGTGTATATATACACACGTATTGGCATCAGACTGCGAAATGGTACATATATCAGTCAACGGGCGATCGTATAGGTATAATGAAAAGACCCTCCTCTCGTCGGCAATGTACGTTTTCATCAAGAATTCGGCAAACGGCTTGGAAACGGCAATATCAATTTGCAACGCTGTAAACAATTCTACCCCTGTCATCCCCCACATGACAAGCTGCCCTTACCAACTATCCCTCCTCTATGCACACGCCAAAAGGAAATGCGAAGTTCGTCTTTCGAATTATTGCCATAACCTTTCTTGGCCCTTTTCGGAGCGGTACTTGGGACCGCTACCGTTTTTTTCGCTCTCATTCTCTGATGCTACTACAGTTTCACCTCTCGACCCAACGGCAGCGGGGAACAATGGTCGCGAACAGATGGCGTATTTGGTGTATATTACACAATTCTGCCCTCCATCGACATGCGTGTGTGTGTAAATATATGTGTGCACAACACGGGCAATGCGTATACGGCGGTGGTACAAGGGGTGAGAATAACACCTAAGGGAAATATCGAGCTAGGGTTTCCCTACATATACTGCAACTATATTGTATTACACGAACCGAGCTGAGTGGAAAATGAAATGAGCTCGTATTTTCCGCAGTTTCCCTGCTCTACGACACCTTATATATAAACGAATATTATATACATATATATATATATATATATACTCACATCTACTCACATCGCCTCCAGAGCACCTGTGATCTTATACTATACGCGTCTAATATATGTTTCTCGAGAAAACGACTACTTTTTTCTGTTATTTACGCGTATGCGAGTGTGTAGATATATATTTTTTATCTTCGTTTGTATGGAAAACGAGATCCAACAACCCCGAAGCCGAATATCAATATGGAAATAACGTCATATATACTTACAATATATAATAAATATCAAAATATAGTGAGAACCCACCTCTAGTTCGTAAGGAACATAACATTTCAATACGTGAAAAAAAACTATAAGATATACAGTACACTCGCTTCTACTATTTCAATTCGTCTTCACATATTATAATACATAGGTATACAGAATTTTATCAAAATTATTACATATACTAAACTCATAGACGTCGATTGAAATTGTTGTTTGGATGTAATACATATTTACTAAACTTGTTAAGTTTTAAACGAAAAATGATATTATTATACTTCCAAAAACCTGTATTGGACAGTTCGAAACGTTTGAATCGCTACACCCAATAAACGAATAAGGTGACCTATATATATTATATATACACAGCGTGTCAACGGGGTATCCAAATTCTCTTTAATCCACCCGAAAATACCTATTGTGACAGGTATGTGCGTGTGTATAAATCGTTTGACCTACATAACAAATATTAACACTTAATATACATAGGTATAATAGAAAAAAAATCTACCGTATCGAATTATTACCTAACTCTTATTTTTTTCCCATCAAAATCAGGTCACCCTGCCGCCGTATGGCATATAATAACAGGTAAGGACGGCGGCCACAAAACCACACGAACGTAAACACATATTATATGCATCACACAAAAACCCTTTAATTCGATCACATATTCTAGTTTCATTGTTAACACGAGAAAGAAAGAGAGAGAGACAGAGAAAAATAATAATATCGTATTTGTATAATATATACAAAGATAAATAAATTCCGTAGCGATTGTACAAAATAATACAAATATAATCCGTTCTAAAGATTTATACAGTTCACGTGCATACAGTGTACACACAAGTTACTACGATTGGCGAACAAAATTTTCAACGCAGTCTTTCACCCCTTCTGTTTTCTTTTCAGTACACGCATTTATCGACAAATTTACGAGCACGAGAGGGTGCAGTATATCATAACGCATATATACATAATATATAAATGTGCACGCATAATATTGTATAGATATATTTTTCAAAAGACATTTCGCCAAGACCCCGAGACATTACTTTTACGCAACGATCTTTTGAACAGCGGAAATTTATACGGGGGATGATGTTGTATGTATATATATTATATATGCGCCGAGCGTAATATATTTTCTTTGCAGAGGGTTACAAAAGACTACAAGCGGGATGAGAGACCGCGGGAGCCGCGCCCCCGCCAAAGATAACGGCGCGGCAAACGCTACACAGTCATCTTCATGGCGCAATAACCATAATTCTTCGTTTATATTATTTTTTAGTTTTCGTTTTTTTTCTCGTACACAATAAGAGGGTTCTGAAGGTTTTTAATTTTTCCCTCGTCTTGCCGCCCGCACACATAATATTATATACGTACCACCAATAAGCCATCTCCCGCGGGGTGCGGCCCAGGCGCGAGGAGATTGCCGACAAAGCATTTTATTGGCGCACCGTGCGATCGGTGTTTTTTTAGCATTAAATTATACGTAGGTACATGAAACACCCTACAGCAACTACTAAGCGAAAATATTTCCCTAAAATCGATAGTTTGATGTGCTTTTTACGTATCTCCTACTACACAATTCCCAATCAAAATTTAGAAAGTACATTATAATTCACCCCATAAAATATACTAACATAATAATTTTATGGCTACGCATATCGTTTGTTTCAGTATAAGAATTACCGAATCGCACTAACACACAAGCATACTAAAAACGCATATTCCATTCGGATGCTCACACGATTCATATTATGTACACTGTAATTTATTTCAAAAATAAAAAAAAACTTATGGTTTTTATTTTTACTCCTTCTTGGTCTATTTTTAAACGAAAGTGTTTTCTCGATTTCATCATAATGTGGGTGTAACGAAAATCTTGATTATATAATAATATTTCAAACGTAACTTTATAATATAATAATATAATATATTATCATATTGTAAAATAACCGTTCGTTTTGGCTGGGCAAGCTGCATCACGATGTATGCGTTTCGAAAAAAAAACACATTCGATTTCAAAATCAATATCCCCCATATGTCTACGTGTTATAATATATTGTGCGTGCAATTGTATCGCATTATATTTGTTTAAGAAAGAAAAGTAATCTCGGAATCGACGCAGTAGTGTGCAGCACCGGGCTTTACATTATGATACGATATTACATGGTATCTCGCCGACGCATATCGAACGCGAATGCTCATTTTCAAAAGCATTTCTATGCACACAAACCATTCCAGATGAAAATCAAAAATCAAAAACTATTCACCGTATGTGCGCATTGAGTATTTATAATAACAACGCGCGTTGGCATTGAAAAACTATCAGAAACGTGGTGTTACACGACGATATTAATATAATGCACAACACTAAAATCAAAAGTAATAAATATAAAAACGAAAAAAACCCTAAGGTACACACTAGAACGCCGAAGAAGAACCGTTACGAGAAGGACTTTTTTGTGCGAGTTTTGAACTAAACCCCGAGAAGTAAAGAAAAAGCAAGGCGAGGTCATTAGACGATTTATGATTTTATGTATACAACACGCCACCGACTCGCGAGTACGTTATAAATTATGCAGTACCTACCTACATGTCTATATAATGCGTTGTATACAGATTTATTATAGGGCAAACGCGACAAATGACGTTTGAAAGGCGAGTCGAGGAGTTCGAGACTAATTGTCACAACAACGGAAAAGGGTCGAGAATGACTTCACGGACGTAATATAATAATATATAATATACGATATATTTGTGTATATATTTCTGTACGGGCCGACGTATTACTATTGTTACTATCGTGATAAGTGTGAGCGAGCAAGGGTTGCAGGGGATAAAGACGTCACGCTGCAACACTAATATATATTATTGTATATAGACGTCGTATGTGTACATACTAATGCGTTTTATTGATCCTACACCGAAAACCGTATGGGATAGTAATAATATAATAATACGTCGTCTGCAATCGTAACGGTCACGCACTCGATCGCCTATTCAGAAAAAATCGTCTCGGACAAACCACAGAAATGATGATAATATATTTTATGTTTGGGCGTTCAACAAAAATCACTCAATCATCTGCAGAACTCGAAGGAGACTGTGTAAACCAGTCGTCGGTGAACGATAACAAAAAATAAAAAAATAAAAAACTGCGACGATCCGACGGAAAAGAAAAATTTATCGTACGATTTATTGTTGTTATTATTATAACTTATAAGTTATAACTGTTATAAGTATATTATTATGTTGTACGCGTGTGCGTTTTGAATTCTTGCAAAGCAGCCTGGCACTGGCACGGCAGAACAGTAAGTATAATAATAATGATAATAATCGTTATACATTATGCGTGTATAACTGCCAAGAGTCGTAAACGTATATGGGATAAGCTATGAACTTAAACGAGTTACGACACGACTACTCGATTGAATTCTCGTTTTGTGGGTTGTTGATAAAACGGAAGAACTATACGAGGTTCTGCATATATTTTCACTTTACCTGACATAACACCGGTGTGAGAAATATTTATTTATAATTTCATAAAAAAATAATCCGTTCAAAATAGTTTCCATAATTTTTAACGATAACTCTTTAAGACTTTGTGCTTGTGTATAAACAACACAAATAGAATATACAATTTTAATTGAAATAGAAACTTAATTAATGGACATTTACTACAATACGCAAAATTGTGTTTATTTTGTTCACCAGGTTTTTAAATTTTTTAATATTGTACTAAAATTGTACACTAAAAAATGTGTAAGCAGTAAGTTATATGCAATGAGACAGATATGATCCATAAAATTTATAATGCAAGTAGTTGAACTATTTAGACTTGAAATTACAATATTTATGCACAGTTTGCTAGACTGAAACTCTAAAAATAATATAACTCATGCTAAATGAACGATAAATGTGTTTTAAAATTTGTTTTATGTATTAAAAATGAAAAAAAAATTATTGTGTCATTAAATTACTGCTAACATAGTCAATATAGAAAAAAAAACATGACTATAAAGTCTATAACTCAAACAACACCCGTACAGTGATGTTTGTGTATATACGTATTTTATGATATTTACATATTTTAATTTGAAATAGCACTATATTATATTCCGGAGTGAAGAATTTTCGAAAAATAAAACTTAAGTATGTACCTAAACATATTTATTTAAAAAAAGAATTTATCAAATTATTTTATAAACGTACGACATACCAAATTCCAACGAAATAAAATGTTATAAAATTAATTAAGCATTTAAGCATAAAAATCTATTCCGATTAGTAATTTATTACAAAATATATAATACAATTAATTATTACATACATAATAATTTCGAAGTCTCTGCAGTTATTATTTAATTCACGACGTCCCATCATACACACAGCAGACCGTTTTTAAATAATAGTATATACATTATACATGCAAAGCCGAGATGTGAACTGAAAAGTATCAAATATTGCGAGTATCAACACCGGCAATGAAAAGAAATACCAAATCGACAACACTACCACTTATACTATCTGACTTCAATATTATTCGATCCACTGCATGATATATTATGTATGTAATCATTATATTTTTCATAGAGAAGTAAACGGAACGCGCGAAATTTAATTATATCATGATAGTAAATCGTCAGGCGTTGTTTTATAATTTAGTACTTGACAAGAGCCTAAAAAGACGTCTTGCCTCTTGTTTTGCGGTTCGAATTCAATGGCCGCAGCACGCTATTGTGAACGACGAAAACCGAGGGAGATGGGCAGATTCGCGAACAACACACGCCCAGAATGATGAAGGACCGGTTCGAGTAAACCTAGCTATGTATATTATACTACACGATATTTAATTTTCTCCCTCGCGGTATGTATTATTTTTTCCAAACGCCCCATCCCCTCCCCCGCACCATTCACCCCGATAGTCTTACGTCACGGACTGCTGCAAGGTGTTTTTGTAAATATATTATTTCGTTTCGACACGACGGGCGGACGGTAGAATCGCAAACTCTCGCTACACCTTCTATACATTCGCGTGCGCCAAAAAAAAAAATACGATTTTTAGAACACACGAGAGCATCAGAGCTAAGAAATAGGTGTACACTAACTTGACAGTTTTTAACGATAAGGAGAAACGGTTCGCCCAGAAAAGGAGTATATAGCTAATAGTATATACAACACTAATTATCTGCAGTCATTAAACAACACGCGCACACACTAATACCTTTTAATAGCAATCGTAAGGCGCGATCAGAGAATAAAATATTCAAAAACCAGTGAGGGCGCGCACCATGGTATAGACGGACGTAAAAAATGTGTAGCCGCTGGTGTTTTTGAAATACGAGAGCGTCAAAACGGTTATCGAAAACGATTTCTGGTCCAATAATAAGAAATTTACTAAACACGCAACATTAAAATATAAGCATTTAATACATATTATACAATTTATACACATCATTAACATGATATAATCACGGGGTAATAATGTAATATTATGCAAAAAAAAAAGAATTTAAAAAAAAAAATTCTGTTTTTACTTGTATATTAAAATAGATTCTATAGGTAAATACAGACTTTCAACAAAACCGATATGCTTTGAATATTGCTATAATATCTATGTAAAGTATAAATATATCACACTGTGTGTATCAGAAGTAAGATGCAATCGGTTCTCTGTTTTAATAAACGGACATGGAAACCCACTCACATAAATAATAATTATTAGACATATTAACTTCAATTGTCTCATACACAAACGTTTAGAATATATAATACAACTAAATATAGTAATATGTGTAACGTGTTTTATTGAAGCTGACGGTTCTAATATTAGCTGTGAAAAACAATTGTTAATTGATATAATATAGTCGTATTATACCTTGAGTATCTATTATACTATACTTCCATACAAATGGAACGAGCACGTGATTAACCATTAACACGCAACATGTATGATATAAAAATGTAAATAATTAAAACGCGTTTGATCTCTCTTCGACATAATACCGATCGACGTACCCACAAGCTATATTTTTGCTGTAGTAAGTACGTAAGTCTCGATTATAATATACACATTATACACACGAGTTTTTTTTTATTATAATAAGGTATGTTTACGAACTATATAATATTATTATGACATTGCACGATTTAGTGGCGGGTTTATCGAATAATATTACAGCGGTACGTACGTACGCTATTGATGTGTGCAATAATAAAAATAGATAATTATATGTTTAACAACTGATATTTAAAAAAAAGGGTTAAATGTTAAAATATAACGGACCACACAATTTGAGATAATTCGTTTTAATGAGCCATCATTAACACGTTATAAGCCGTTATAACGCAATTATGAGTGTGTTTTAACTTGTATAACTGCAATATATGTAATTTAATGTGTGTTAATTGAATTGTGTGTTTATCAATATTTAAATTACACTGTTCTTTTCCAGTCTTTGATATTTCGCCGATACACTATAGACGATTAGTTTTATTTCTACTTAATATTATACACACCAGTATTCACTGAATCCACTTGTACCGTAAAAACACATCGCAAATAGGTCATTAAAATAATAATAATAAAATCGATAATATTATATTATTAACATTCATATGACCTAAAATATTAGTAAAATGTATAATAAAACATTCGATTTTCACGATTTTTGACAATTGTCTTCATATAAATTCTCCTCCAAGGCAAACCTGTTATTAGGATCTTACCAGACCATATTACATCGTTTTGACACTAGTATGGTTTGCCCCGTTTTTTATTCTTTTTTTTTTTTAGCAGTAATCAAAAAACTTCTCAGTCCTACGCACAAAAATCGATTATAATAATTGAAGTTGAATCGAGTACATAAACAACAACACGCCACTAACAGCCATTATCGTGGCGCCAACATGTACAACTGCGAACAAACGTCCGCATTGTTAGAACGAGAAAAAATTTAGACTAAACATAAATATATTAAAATAATTGCCTCAACATTCGAATGGAAATAAAAAGAAAACACCAAAGACATAATTTTACTTTATTTCACAAAAACATACTCGTAAATTTATTGCATGGATTACATATTATATAATGATTAAAAAAAAATGAATAATATTTCAGGTAACAATCACGATATATCCACATAGTATTAGGTGTAATATTATAGTCGGAAAAAATAACATAGAATTCAAAAAACAGTTTTCATTTATTCGACTTTGGATATTTGCTTCATTGGTACATCTTGAAGCAGAGATATTTTTTTCGATATCAATTTTAACCTTCGATTGTACGCATCTCGTTATCAGCAGCACAAAATAATATGCTAATACAGGCGTTTTAAACAACATCTCTACGATTGTCGGTGGCGATAAGCTAGTAAGCTTATTCAGAAGGCCAGAAGGGACATCGTAGATATCAGAATCGTGAAAAAAACAAATAATAATAATAGAAAATTTGAACAAAGTGCCTTTTAAAAATAGGGTTACATTTGCATTATTGACAAACTATTTTCAACTAAGTTATAATACATATTAATAAAAGAAAAACATTGTTTTCGGAGGTAAATAATAATAAAAAACAACGTAACAGATACATAAAATATCGTTTCAGCAATCTATACACAAATTGTCACAATAATATTTTATTCAAACACATGACATACATATTTAATACGTTGTATATTAATAATGCGAAAATACGGGTATAGCGCCCGATTATCCACCAAGTATATAATATAATAATATTATTATTGTTGCAATAATAGCGCAATGATATAGTATACGAGGTTCGATTTTATTAATCGTAAAAACGAGTGCTAAGGAAACTCAACAACCCAAAGATTAATGATGATAAATCGTAAAAAACTACCGTCATTGAAAAGGTCAATAAAGGACCATTATCCTACACAAATAGTATTTTTTTCTCTATTTAAAAGTGCTACACTGCCAACACTAAAACTGTGAAACTATTATTTAAATAGAAAGTCTCTAGGGTTATGGCCGAAAGCTCAAAGCTCGAAAAATCAATACATTTTAGTACAGAAATATATGTATAGTAAAACAAATTTTTTTGTTTACTTATATTGTATTCAAAATATGAATAATTTGAAAAATTGAATACTTTATTGGGATGACAAATTGACATAAAAAAACTTAAAATCAACTTGTATATTATGATTGGAAATTTATAAATGGTATTTCAACCTTTTCTTCAAAAATTATAAATTTGATTTTTAATTTGGAATCAATTATTTTTATAAATAAAGCATATTACTTGTTTTTTTTTTAATAGTTTTAATAATTCTTATTTAGGTTCTTATTTAATTCAAAATTTAATGTATAGATATATATGAATGGCTGAGCTTGTACATTTGTAATAATGCACTTGAAGACGAAGACGACAGGCAAAAAAAGACGGTATTTTTAAGAAAATTGACAAGAAATCAAAAACTTACGTAAATTATATTGATATGGTCTCTAAAGTGACGTTTTCTAAAAATCAACTATCGTAAATCGGATATAAGATGGATATGATGGACCTACCTAAAGTATTGGAACACTGGCGACTAGGTACTATGTATCTAAATTATAATATAGGTAATGGTAGGACCGGACGAACTGTAATAATTAGTTCGAGAATAATGACCCATCATAAATTATGTAATGTTGAAGTCGTTTAAAATTTAAAAGTGAATTTAGATTAAAATAATATGCTTTTGGTTGTCGCGCATCGACGACGTCGCGCGTCCGATAACAATATTCATAGCAATATATCCGGCCGATTATTATTAATTTGTCTACTGTTTAATTGCATACACTAATATTATACTTTCTAGACAAGTGTATACGGAATTACCATATAATTGTGTTTAACGAAACGGAGATAGCGAACGTAATTTGTTTAATGAATAATATTATTATACACGGATATAATAGTAAGCAACGCCTCTGTCGTAATGATACCAAACGCACGGTAAATAATTCACACGTGGATTTACCTACCTATCTTACACGAACGCATTCACTATACGACGTGTATCCGGAATAAACACACACCGCATTAATATTACATCCAACGGTCGCATATATATATTGTATTATTATTGCATACGGTTGCAGTTACGACCTACCTCAACACATAATACTGTGCTGATATTGTACAATATATTCTTATGTTTATGTGAATAAACTTTTTTTCTCATTATAAAAATATCACGATTTACAAACGCACACACACATATTATTATCATTATTATTATTATTATTAGTATTTCGTATGACATCTGTCTGCCAATGCATATCTTATAATACACCTGACGACCATCTGCACACAAAGAAATGTTATTCTTGACAAAAATTAAAAGCACGACCATGATTTTTTTTTTTTTATATACATATAAAACGAATATACTATTAGATCTTTAATAAATACATCAATTATGTTGAATACATAATATGTAAAACGGAATTTGTAGCCATCTCAACACTGCATTTGCTTACTACTCTGACCACTATATAATTATTATTGTAGTTCAACCACTCGATAGCTACACGCTGCAGCTGCATTCCTATAATTGGTACACAGTCGTATATATACATTTCTCGGTGCCCGACGACCGATGTTTTCTCGGTCGTCGCCGAAGAGGTTTCTTCTTTTCGATACGTGCGCGCGTCTATTTATGTTTTAAAAAAAAAAAAAAATGCGCACAAATATATATTATAATACATACAACACAATAAAACACGTATTACAATAACAAGAAGCGACCCGTCCGTCCATATATAATATGTGTATGTATAATAAACATGCCACCATTGTCCACGGGTTGTTTTGTCCCTCTCGCGCCGCCGCTCCTCCGATTAAACACAACGACCATTATTATTATTATTCATCCTGGATACTCGTTTTTTCCCCTTTTTTTTTTTTTTTACTCGCACGCATATATCTTTTTATCCGCGTCTACTAAATAATACGTGTACACATGTGTGTGCCGCCATCACAACGATAAACCGGATCGACCCGAAGACTTGCGTGCGGTCTCACAGAGCGATGTCACGGAACGGGTTATTATGCTTATGATAATATACGCGCGTCTCCTCTTACCTCTTCCCCTCGCAACACCGCCATCAGAAAAAAAACGGCTGTACGGATAACGATGTCCGTGATCAGGTGGGAAATGTGAAAATCCCAAGGAAATCAGTATCACCGTAACGGAATCGACCACCATAACATTAGCGATTCATTGTAATTTATATGGACTTTTTTTTTATCTTATTACATACAAGTTAATAAGAATTTAAGGAAGCAAACATAAAATCAGAACGAAAGATTATAGGTACTATTAAGAAAACTTGAAAACCGTTAATAACAATTTAATTAATATATACATTTTAAATTATAAACGGATTTTGAAAAAAAATTTCTTAGAATTAATTACTGTACGTTTCTTATAGTCTCAGCATAACACACGTCACAACAAACATTTTCTCATGAATTAATATTGCTATTTATTTTTATTTTTGATAAAATCTAATTTCTCTCAAAATATTAAATCGAACTAATGGTCAAGTTTGGTGGCAATTAGTATGGACAATATCAAATAATATTAAATTGAATATCACGTAACTGGTTATTTTAAAAATACCGGGAAACTTTTAGACTAATCGATCCTACTAATTTTAAACATTATACGGCACTCCACAAACGATGCCGCCACTGCGTACGTCGGCTGGACGATTTTCCGAATATCGCTCGACCCAGATGAGAATAAACTTACCGTTATACTAATTACTAATAATTTTATCAACTGCAGATAGTGCAACAATGACAGTCTTAGTTCCGTCTATCGTCCACCGATAATATTTACGTGTGCCTACTATATTTAAACGCATACGATAATAAGGTGCAGTATCGGTGTGAGAACCACCGCTAGACTCAATCATCACGGTCGGAAGTGCGGCGACGAAAATCAGCGTTATAAACCCGAAAAGCCCGAACACCAATATAATCTGTCGATTTTCCGACCGTTTTTACGAGGCCAACCCAACAATAAACTGGCGGCAGCACATACCACATAATAATATTATAACTTCACACGTTTATTATGGCCGATTTAGAAATATTAGAACGGTCGATTGTCGTTACTACGGCGCACGTTGGTTCAATTTAGTTAATTTATAGTATATGGCTCACTCTCTCAAGAATCGTCGACTTCTCTCGTTATTGGATATTATTATACAGAGGACATAATAATAAATAATAATTACAAATGTCTCGGAACTACTTAAAAAACGACCGTAACACTTAGCATTTTACGCCACCACAGCGCTGTAATAGGGTTGTGCCCGGAGCTTACTCACCAGTCACCACCCTACCATACTCAGTCATCCGCCCTTCGACACGTTACCACGTCACTTTTTTGTTTGGCCTGTTCCTCCGTCGTCGGGGCTGCTGCTGTTGAATGTTTTTGACACATCCATTATTATAATTTGTTCAACGAATACATAATTATAATATATTTTTATGATATTATATTATTGTTATAACCGCGACGCCTTTGTTCAGTTTAGTTTGGAGTCTTTCAATACGACTCATATAGCGTAATAAAAACAAATCGCTACGATCCAGATATAGCGCCACCGTTAAATTACTAAAGTTATATACCATGTTCGCATGCAACCAGGGCTTGAGTCTACAATTTCTCCATAGTCCCTACATCCTATCACCACAAGAACGTTTTTAAATATTTTCAGTTCAGTTTTTAATTGTACGAGTACACGACTGGGATATGACATTTTTTTTTTATTTATTTATTTACCTAGACACTTTATTAAAGTATAACTGTTGTAAATATAATAAAAACAATTTCAAAAATACGAATAGCGATTAACATGCAATTAAGGTTACCGCTGTAGTGGTTGGCGTGTAATATCTTAGGTGAAAAAAATATACATGTAATATTATAAAATATTTTATTCGAGATTGAAAAGTGGGAACTTCGACAATCGAGCTGCTACAACTATATTGTATACACGATATTTGAGCACCGATCAAGATAGTTGGATGCTGGTTTTCGCATAATAAATTACAAGCTTATGACTATTCCAACACGTCGTTAATGTTTTAAAAATAATTTCGACGGAATAATTAAAATACGATATGACTACCGTGTATATGAAAAAAATCCAATTTTACCAGTTTAATATAATTAATACGCATTACCCCGACACAAACTGTCGTCGAAGCGCATATAAAATAAAATATATACAATATTATACACCGCGAAGACCTTGAAACGTGTAATATTGGCGTGCGTGAAGTAAATTAATTTACAAACATTATCGACGACAATATTATTGTCTTCTTAAATTACGACTCGTGCATGATATCGGTACCTACACCAGCTAGCACTGAAATAACGAACACCCTCCGACCATCACTGAGACTATTGTTTTCAACGCATTACTGGAGGACAATAAAAAATCATGAACGTTCGTCGTCAAGACATTGTTGTTCGTCTGCCGGCTACGCCAGCCGCGAGAGAGGAAACGACGGGTCTATTAAAATAATAGATACATAATACCTCTACTATACTTACACTGTAGCCAGCAGACGTATTTTCAGATTATAATATTATATTGTTTGATTGATACGACGGATACAGTACTACAATAGGGTAAGTATAAATATTCTAATATTTTGTCGGTTCTAAATCATTGTCCGTTTTGGGTGAAACCATGTATAAATAATAACGGGTGACGGGAGCGATAGTAAGTAGGTACAGCTTTCGAATTAAAATAATAATAAATTGACCGGGATTAACAAAAAAAAAAACCGAAGTGCGTTTCCTTCCGAGAACGAACGGCGGTGGCGGCGGCAGAGTCGTTTCTCCCGCTCAGTCCGTCAGAAATGGGAAAAAAATCCTATCGAAACGCGACGACGATATTATTAACGTCGTAAATAAGCACATAATAGACAACTCAAAATATTATAATATTATCTATAAATTTAAAGAGGCGTAGAAGAGAGTCTTGCAGCGTCGGCGGCGATCGTGATGCGTGTAAAATACGACATTTCCGAACGGAAACGTTTACACAGTTCGCATATCGCACGCGGCCATTATAATAATAGTATGACGTGTTATATACGATAATGGGTTAGGCGGCGGTGTAAATTAATACATTTATTGTTATTTTATTCATTCGGACCGACGGCGAGTGCACCTATAATACACAATATACCTATACCGACATCATTACTATAAATTGAACGTATTGGTCGGCCGCGAGACTCGTCCCACGCGCGTTGACAACACGCGGACTTACAATAATAATATTATTATTATGCTGCTTATCGTCGTGACGTACCTAAAATGATAAATACCCCTACGGGAAAAGCGTACTTTACGGTATGCTAATGAGCATATGTCGTGTATATATAGACCCAAACCCACCACCGCTCCCTCCTCAATTTTGATCGGGACGATGGATCGTCCGTCGCGCCACGGACACTAAGTATACTATAGCGGGCGCGATTTGCATACAACTCGGACGGAGAGGATTAAACACGTACGGTTTTTTTTTCACGCGATATGAATAGGATTTTCGTCGTTTCTTCTTCGCGTTTCACCATCACGGACGCGCGCCCACGGTCCGCCGTTTATTTATTTATTCTTTTAACTCGAGTTTATTGTACTCCGCTCGTATTATCATTAGGATATACATTATTATATGTACCTACGTTCCGGGCGTCGCCATTGGTAAATACCTCCGCCGCCACTGTCGTAGGCATGTATTATAATATATAATATGATATGATATGATGTGTACACGCGCAGGTACGCGACGAATTATTAAAATAATATTTTACAATGGCGGACAGCCGGTAATATACCTGGAAAAAGGGTGAAATTATCTCACGCCGACAAAAAAAAAAGGGTATAATGAGGAGACAACCCCGTCCGCGCGACGGTAGGCCGTACAATGCACAAACGAGACGTGCAAGCACACACGCACACGACGATAAATCATAATTTATGTACCACTCAATGTGCGACGGAGAAAAAATAACGAGGAAAAGAGAGTGGAGGGAAGGAGAATGATATATGCTTAAATATATATATTATGTACCACGGTGTTATAACGTTTATTGTTGTCCAATAAAAACCTATTAACCGGCCGGCCCGCGAGTGTATGCCCATAAAAAAAAATTTAATGTAGCCCGTGTGCCCGACGGCTCTGATGCGGCTGTGTGCACGTGTTACGCGCAGAGAGGTAGCTTTTCAAGTAGGTATATTTCAATAGTCAATAATTATAAAATTATATACGCTCATACAGAGTACTACGCGAACGAGAGAAAACCGCGTCGGTACGACGATAAAAATTACACGAACGCTGCGGTCTAGGTATACTTTTTCGGGGGGGCTTATTACAACCCATGAGTGGCAAAAGGGGAAATTACAAATCGCCGTAGTAGGTATAAAATGTTTAGTGGGAGGCGATTGTAAAATCGTTTTATCGACTCATATAAGCTTAACGACAATAATAATATATAGCTAATAGTTAGTACGTGTAAACTTGGATAATAGAAATAAATAACGTGTTCGGTACTCACCACAAACAACTCTGTCGAACGGACTCATCCAATCTGAAACAAAAACAAAAAAAAAACGTTTTAAAGTCATATTACGAACATAATATAATGATATCAGTTGTATATACATTATACATATTACATTATTACATCATACTAGCGTTTGTGGGGATAGCTCTCGATATACTTTGTTTTTTTCTAAAAAAAAATATAGGTAAAATTACAGTTTGCTACAACAATTTATATCCTAATAAAAAACGTGGATATTTGTTTATAAAATAATTTCACATTAAAAATCAAAATCGCGCGGACGACACGTAAAAGCTTTTGTGTGTATTATCGTTGATTATTCTATCGACTCGGCGTGTAAATCAATACATATATATATTGCGTTTTATCAGTATTGACAGTTATTTTTTTTTATTATTATTAATTTATTTTTAATTGACAAACAGTCTCGTGTGTCTGTGGCCGCGGCGCTAATGCAGTGCATGAAAATTTAAATATTATTTATACATTTTTAATATGCTAATTATTGTGTAGATTTTATTGATCATCAAACGAGTTAGAATTGTCTGCACTGCGAGTGAAGTATCGACTACTCGAATAGTAAACAACATATTACATAGTACGTCTTAATAATTGTGACCTTTGGGACTTTCTACACATTTTCACTCGACGAAAATCTGTACTGCAACAATCTATTATGTACCGAGTATAGTCAATATAATGTGACCATTATAAGAGTTAATCAATTATAACTTACTAAATACCTATATGGATTTTTAGAAATTGTTCTTAGTCGCTTTGCATTTTTAAAATATCGACGATACGCTAAAAACTTGCACATATCATTTATTGTGTGTGCAATCAGTATCGTAGTCAAGGTCTTGACGCCCCGGTGCAAGTGGAAATGCGATTACGCGGCCATGCCATTGCAAAGAGTAATGTAGCGCGAGTGACGGAGGGTGAGAACCCAATGTGAAAGTATTTGTCCACGAGGGGCAGCTGCTCCCTACTATATACGCCATTGCAAGGTTCAACGGTTCTAGGTATAATCTGGTATCTGGTCAGCGCACCCTTTCAGATACTTCTAAACAGTATGCGAGTAGTTAAGTAGTTAAGTGTTCGGTAAATTGGGCAAACCGTTAGTACTTTTTCCCAATTTGACCACCACCGTATCCACCGGCATGACAACGATTTCGAAAGACGTAAAAAAGCTCAATTGGCGGCAGCAACGCTAAATCATTTTTATTTATGCGCGAAAATTCCATGTGCGCACGAACCGGTTTTGGCGGCTCGATGATCTTCTCAGAGGTATCATATTATAAGCGATGGGCCGTACCCGCCCGCCTACTTGTGCCCGCTCGTAGTCTATTGTTCGATAATTATGCAAATGGCCGTCCGTCGAGTATACACACAAAAGTGCGCGCGAGTGGTGAACTAAAATATAATTTTTTTTTTAATATACGTGTGAGGCCACGTGCACGCCAAAAATATTTTTTAAAGAACGATTGTCGATCAAATAAACGAGTAAACGACGTTTAAAACATACGCAAGTCGAGGATTACAATTATAATTGTATCTTAATAGATATCTGTACGTCTACCTTATGATATAAACTATCGTTGAAAATGATATTATTTATTAGTTTATAATATTAAAGATAGTACACAAAAATGATTATAATGAATTCGTACTGCGGTAACTATAGACAGTATAGTAATCAGCGAACATAGGAATGTTCTTTCATACAGTCAATGAGTAATAATTAGTTATTCTGAAGATTGCAACAAGGGCAAGCTAAACCCGTAGGTACTCGTGACTAGCTAATTCTCCCACCCTGAGACCAGGACGACCACGCACAGATAAATTCATAATTTATTGCATATTGGTTTTGATAACACTTTATTTTTAAAATTGAACAACCGACGTGGGTTATATTTTAAAATATCTATCGTTTAGTATCTTTACGACTTCATTTTAACTATATGAACGTCAAAGCACAAAATTCGCAAAATTATAAAATCAATCTAAACAGGTATAATTAGATTACGTATTTAATAATATCGTTAACAATTGAAGATATAAATATATGTATACTACCTATATGAAAATTAATTCCCAGTATAAAACTTTTAAAATGAATTGTATAGGTAGTCGGTTTGTAGATAGTATTTAGGTAGGTACTTATTTGATTTTTACGTTGGTTATTTTTATTAGAAATTCGTGCAAGACCTATAATACACCTTTTCATTGCGTTCTGTATAATTTTTCTATATTCTTATCTAAATTAAGAGATTTTGTCAGATTAGTACCATTGAACATTTCATTTCGCAATAAGTATACCAATGTATATAGAATATACGGTTGGCGGTAGCTATTTTTTTATTTGTTTTATATATTTTCCTAGATAAAATTATACAATTAACATGTTAACAGTTATAACTATAACTACACCGTCTACAATTGTTTCTCATTTATGTACAATTTTTTTTTAGCTTTAGTTTAGATAGGTACTATAACATTGATATATTATTATTTATTATGTGATTACAATATTTAAATTTTGCACATATGTGTGTGAAACGTATATTCATATTGATCTGGTAAATTGTAATTACTTATCAATTTATCAATTTATCATTAATAGGAACTTAATATACCTAATCACCAAAATAAAATTAAGTACCTAAATAGGAAAGTAACTATATCACCTATCACGGACAAATTAAAAAAAAAAATTAGAAAAGAGTTATAATAATCCTAAATTTCTACATTAAATCTATAAGCGTCGTTTGAAGTAAATTAACTATTTTAAGACGGAAAATAAAAGTAAAAATATTAAGACTATTATAACGTCTGTAGTTATAAATATTACAACAGGTTAGGTTTAATAATAAGTTAGTAAATTAATTAATAATCAAACAATATTCACAGAATTCAAATATTTTCAATTTAATTTAACAGGAAACACGAGTAGGTACATAATATTATGTAGACATGCGGTACGTTATTTTTGTTTTAGATATTAATTAATGTTTATAACGTGCGTTATATTATTTATAATTTTAAACCTTATTTAACTGTAGGTCAAATAATTTTAGGAATATAGAAATTTGTAATTTAATAATAATTATTATTAATAATTAAAATAATATCAATAATTTTTTTTTTTAATAGTTATTAATTTCACATTATTGTGTTTAGAGCGGCTATTATTTTATTTTTTTAATAAAATATGTAGGAACAAAAACTTGTAAATATGTATACAACAATGCAAAATATGACCTAACACTATTAAAATAAATATTATTTAAACATTCCGGTCAATTAATTTAAATAAGCGATGAAATAATAGTCCAATAAAATAATACTCGAGTTTGTGTGGGTAGTAAGTAATAGGCGGTTTGTCTTAGGAAAGATGCGGGTGCGTGCGTAATGAATAGTATTAGATTTAGGCAATAATAAATTGGTTGAATTCCAAGAAAATATGCATATTATTCAAGTATATTATTTATAAAATGCCATCAACACATACACACGACTTATTGGCACTAGTTGAACTTAAAATGTATTTGCGATTGTTTTTGGCAAATAACGACTAAATGTATAATGAAGATAATTTAGATTTCACATTTACTTTATTAATTTATCATAAATTTTTGGATAAGATAAGTTACTCGACTATACGTTGTACAATTTTGATATAAAATGCAAACTTTGTTTACCTTTTTGTACTAACTACTAATAAAAACAATTATTAAACATTAAATACTTTTATTGTCTTTGTAATGATTATTAAATAATTAGTTAGTGTATAATTTAGTAAATATGTATACATTATACTATAATTAATATTAAATTTATATTAGTATAAATTATAATGGTAATTGCTGTACACATAATTAAGTTTGTATGTTTATTGCTTATTTACATATAATTTATAGGGTAATTAAATTTTAATGGTCTTTAGTTTATGATGGGGACATTAATATATTTAAATAATATTATTTGGTGGCATAAATATAAAAAATTGTTCATTTAATATAATTTCTGTAGTTTAAATAATAAATTAACTACCTAATGTAATGCAATCAAAATATGAAACGGTACGTTCGACAAGAAAATATTTGTGAATAAAAAAATGATATGTTTATTTAAATAGTTAAACGCCTATTAAATGATATATAAGTACCTATTCCTACATATTATACAAAATAAAGCATATTAATAAAGAAGCATGTGTTCTATTTAACCTAGTTTTATAAATATAAACACATACTTGAACTACCAACTTGAAGAGTATGATATAGTAAAAATAAAAAATAACGAATACTTATAACCTAACCTACGAAATTTTGTTTGTTTTAAATTAAATTATTTTAGGTACCTACTTATTATATTGATATTTAAGTTATGTAATATATTAGTATTCCTTCTTCAGGTACACCATCATACGAGTTTAAACAATTAATTTAATATCATTTATTATACATTAAAACAATTCGAGTAATTATGGGATATCAAACTAGCCAATAATAACATATTAAATCTAAATAATTATAAGGCAAATTATCAGCCGTACAGATTTTTGAAACGGTAAATCTGCTAAGGTATTACGGATTATAGCTGAAAAGACATTGAAAGCAGTGAGTTTGGAATCGTGAAAAATACATACGCAGCAGAACGAAAAGCTTAATTACTTCTCATACTCCAGAAAACTTAAATAGGTATCTAGTCAGGTATATCATACGATATACGTCATATTTTAAAGATTTATTATTTATACAATAAGTACGTACGCCAACGTCTTTACGCCTGAAGTATATAACGCACGTACGTACTTCCGGATTTCAGCATAATTATATTACAGCAGAAACTTCGAACGGGGTCGGGTGAAGTCTTAAAATAACAAGTCTAAACAGAACGGCTGCTATGTAGTGTGGCCTTAGCACGATTTTATGCGTTCAACAGGTTTTAACCGCGTAAAACATCATAATCTAGGTATAAGTGTAAGTATGAGTGACGGCGCTTACCTGTAATGGACATCCACGGATACCGGGGTATGTCGGGCATGGGTTGCGGTCCGGGGGCGCCGGGCTGTCCGGCGCACGCGGTGTTGAGCGGGTCCGCGGCCACGGCGGACGCGGCGGCCGCCTGGTGGTAGAACTGAGCGGCCGCGGCCATGGACGACACGGCCCCGGTGCCGCCGGCGCCGTTCTGGTTGTGGTGATGGTGCAGGGCGGCGTAGCTGTTGACCATCGTGTCGGCCGCGGACACGCCGCCGACGCTCACTCCTCCGCCGACGCCGCCGTACCGGCACGACGACGACGTCTTGTCCGCGGCGTCCTGGACGGCGGCGGCCAGGGCGGCCGAGCCGGGCGACGTGAACGCCATGGAACCGGCGCCGGAGCCGAACTGCTGCTGGTGATGGTGGACGGCGTACGCGGGGTACATGCGGCCGGCGGCCGGCGAGACCAGCGACGACGTGGACGGCGGCGAGCCGCCCGCGCTGCTCGACGACGAGTTGTTGGGCGTCAAGCTGTAGTTGACGGCCGACGAGTCGAGCCCGCCGCCGGACGTGATCACGGGGTTCAAGAGCTGGTGATGGTACTGTTGGTGGTACTTGGGCAGCATGCTGTCGATGATGAACTTTGAACTCATGACGGGCGCGTAAGTTGCGACCGGAGACTGCAGGGTTAGGGTGCGATTATGGGTCGCACGTCCGTAGTATGATTTTAATAATCGCGTTGCACGGTCTAATTATATATAGGTACGCGTCCTTTTTTCGCGGTCGTCAAAAATATTACAGGCGTGTACAGATCCGTCAACGCCACCGCATTATGCTGTCGCGATGCGTAATATTAATAGGTATAACAATACGATCGTCCGTTAAACCAAACGCACGGCGTTCAATAAAATTTTCAAAAAATTGTCGATATATATTTTTATACAAGCCCGAAAATATCGCGGACGATCGAAGACGACACTGTATATAGGTACGGACACTGCACCACGACCGACGCGGTAATGCGTATATAATATGCGGGTATAAAAAACCGCGGATTGACGAGAGTATCAAAATCAAAAAAAAAAAAAATCAAAAAACAAACGGGATAATATTTTATATTATATTAAATATTTTCGAACCGTGTGTAAATAGCGGCGGAAAAATAAAAAAGAACCCGCGCGACGGCGGCGGCGACGCGATCACTGTCGACGGCGGCGGCCTTTGGCGATATAATATTCTATGGCGGCGCGGGTAATTTCCCGAACGTTGAGCACTTGTTTGTGAGATCGTTTATGACCCGGGCGGCGCGCGGAGGGTATTGGCGTGGCCCAGTCGACCGTCGTCGTCTTGTCGCAGTCGTCGTCCGCGTCGCAGTCGTCGCGTTACCTCTCTCCGGACGCGCGCGCACACACTCTGTAACGCACACAAACGCGCGCGCACACGGCCACACGGCAATACTTACGCGGCGGCGCGCGCGCGCGAACCGGCTCGCACACGCGCAGCGGCGGCGGCGGCCGTGGTGGCCGGCTCTCGAAACGGGTCGGGCGCGGCGCGCGGGCCGGCGGCGTCGCCCCCGTCCCCGTCGCCGGTGTCTTGTCCCCTCCGCGCGACGGCCAATCGACGGACGCGCAGGTCTCGTGTAGTCGTGTGTGTGTGTCGCCGCCCGCCGACCGCGCGCTCTCGCGGCGTACGGCCGATCGTTTTTCGTGTACGTCTTTTTCTCCCGGCCGCGCGCACGCGAGTCTATGATCGTAATAATAATAATAGTGCTTAATATTATTATTATGTTAATAATAAATAATAATATATTCTCCGCAACAATAACATAATAATATTATAAAACATTATTATTAATTTTATTATTGTTCGTCGCGGTTCGGCTATTTTGTTTTCGTCCGAAACGGTTATTTTATTTTTCGCGTTTAAATCTCATACTACCCGAATTCGTCGCCCACGACCGACCGCACCGCCGAAGACGCGTGTGCTTTATTTTTTTTCGCCAACAACAATTATTATTATTATTGTAAATAAACGTCGTCTTCCGATACTACGTCGATATAAAATTATAAACACGCACCTGTCATAGTTTATTATGTGTAATCGCTGTATTGGGATGTTTAACGAGTCGCCTTGTATGCATATAGCCACACGCGTGTCCTTTACTAATGTAAATAATACGTATAATGTAGGTGCGAAATGATTGTAATTTATAACACCGCTGTCCGCCGTTGTATTCATAATAATATGTATACTAGGTAACCTTTAAGGATATCAATTCGTAACGAGACGGAAACATCATTTGAACTGCAACTTAAACGGACTTGTACAAATAATACATAATTAAACATATTATAATGGTCTAAATAGTCGTATTGAGTACTAACGTATAGGATAGTATATTATAATTTCGCATAATAATATGAATGTACGCAATTATATAGGTAGGTACTGTTTATTAATGAGTGTTATAAGTGTATTAACATAATATAATTTCACAATACTCCCACATCAGCTCATCTCAGTTGACTCACTAAGATAGGTATCATAATATTATATAGCTATACTATAAATAATTCAACCGTTCGATTATTGCTATTGCCTATAACAAACATACGTTTTAATTAGCTATAATTCATTCTGTTAGCACACTGTTAACACGTTAAAACAATATTTATTGGATAAGAACCTTATACGATTAGGTATATTATTATTTATTATTGGATTACTATTGTAATAAAATACGCATAGTCCTCATAGGTATACCTATATTGTAAGCGTCAAATAATCATTATAATCATTTCACACTCGTTTAAATTACTAGGTAGATACCTACCATACCTTGAATCGTTTATTTATATATGTTTTACAATAGTTATTAATAATTCACTAATAGGTTTTAATTGAATGATGAACAATTGACAAAAACCATAGAAAGTTTTATTAAAATATATTGTACTTGTGTTTCTTCAACATAATAATATTGTGTAGAGTTGATAGCGTTATAAACAATATTTCAATTTCAATATCAATTAATATTTTAAAATTGCATTATTTATGGCTATTATTTATGTGTAGAATAGCTACCATGGTTTAAATTTCTGAGCGAAGTGAGTAAACTAATCGTTTTGTAATAATGCATTTTTTTCTTGTAAAAATTCTTAAAACTGCATTTATAATCCACTAATTGGAAACTGTACATCGATACTTTGTGTATATTGTGTAAATTTATTTATAAATCAAGAGTAAGCCAATTTACTTTTCTAAATAATTTAATCAACGAAATATTATATTTTAACATTGAAAAATTCCTATAATATTACTTAAATAATATTAATGTATTGCATTATATTTTGTAATAAAATGTCAACCAGATTAATTTCCGTGAGTATCTATATAATATGCAGTAAATCCAGTGGTATAGTAGGTACACTTGTCGGTACAACGAACAAAGAAATGAATATTTGATTGTAAACTGATTTTTTTTTTTTTATTTTAATAAGGAAACATGGCATACCTATGTGAATTATAAAGATCCGGTCGATAAGACGCGTTCTTGGAAATCGTTCTTTAAAGAACACGACCTCGACTGCCTGTTATTTTACGTGATTTAATTTAATATTATTGGTTTTACAATATTGTATTTTTAAAGAAAAATTTTTACACTTAGTTCTTTTTCTTATTTATATATGTGTGTATACACTGTTTGGGATAATATAAGCAATTCAAAACGCACGCTGTAGCTCTATCAACCGATTTGAAATTGGTCACAGATGGTATATACTTGAGGACTGAGTTTTTTTTTTTTTTTTTTTTGAAATCATTTCTATAGTAGGAAATTGTAAGAGAAAATGGTAAAATGTATGGAACATAATTTTTAAAAGAAAATCTATTCTGTTATTATAATATACAAATAAACAATTAGGTATACATTGTAGCGTCTTACTTAATACTTTGCCACTTGATTGATAAATTTGAACTTTGTGTAGTTTTATCAATTTTTATAGCTTTTTATAAACGTGTAAATTATGCCTTAATGACTCATTAACTCGCCTGCATGCACTGAATACCATTCCATTTCCTAACAAAAAAAATATTATTCTAATCTCTATAACTAAGACCGTAAAGGCGGGTTTCCACTACATACGGGTACGTGAACGTGCTTAGAAAATTCTTTTCTGTGATTGATTGGTATACAAGGTAAGCTTTTGGTATACCAAAAAGTTTATACGTTCCAATTAATCTCAGAAAAGTATTTTTATGCACGTACATGTACACGTATGTAGTGGAAATACGCCTTAACTGTGGATGAAGATCCAGCTCCAAAATCCATCTTTTCCCGAGAAAATTTTTTGAAAAGTAAAAAAGTTTTATTAGTAAATCTCATCCTTTTATCAAGAATAATTTTTTATTTTTTTGTATACAATGTATGCATCTGCAGTTACAACCTTGTGGATAGTCATTGTAAACATTTATTCTATTATGCTTTTATTCTCGGAACTTTTAATTTATCAAATAATTTTTGTAATATAAATGTATAATTTTCTTTCTTACCTCACTATAACAGCAACTGCGTATTTTAACGTATGATTCATAACAATTATTACCTTATATTTTAATGTGTTAGTCATATTATTGATTTTGTTTGAGTAATTTATTTTATATAATTTATTTAAATATTTATATTAGTCGTTTTTATTATATATTATAATATTATACCGTAGCTTAATTTTCTAAATCTAACTAACCAAGTTAAATTAAAATAATTTAATTCAAAGATTTAAGAAACAGTTACATATAATATTGTATAGGTAGGTATTTATAAATATAGTTTAATCTATTATTAAATGGAAAATACAATATTTAGATATTATGTTGTTTGACACTCGTATACAAGATTACGTCTTTTAAATTAATATAATATTTGACCTTAAAGTACGGTCGAGTTTATAATCAAACGTTGTGTAATAAAAATTGCATATTATGTAGGTACCTATAACAAACGTTATTTACTAATATATATAGGTACTATATATATTTGTATGTATATATATATGTACAAATAATAATTAAATTAAGTGTACAAACAAACCGATAAATATTTTTAGATATTAAATATCGATAGAGTTGTATGTAAAAACTAAATTGGAGGTACATCCTACAGATTTTATACCAATTTATGCCTGAATGTACAGTCACGACGAGTATTGCAAAACGTTTTATTAAAATGATGTAGGTACTATAGGTACATATATTTTAAATACACAGTTTCAAATAACCTATCGCAAAGAATTTTTGTTTTTGCTTTTGAAATAGTTTATGGGTCATACTCGAGTTTTTTTTACAGTTTTTATTCATTGAACACTACACCGAATTCGTCATAAACAAAAATTTAATACAGTGTACGTAATATATAACTTACCTATATTACCTATATAATTAGTACAATATTGGTATTAGAATTCTAATTTATATTTATGTTTTCGTTCAAATCATCTGAATTTTAAATATTACAAATTTAAAAATTACCTCGATAGTACACGTAAATATCTACATACTATTGTACGAAAATTGAAAAAGACCAGTAATCGTCGAATGCACTGTATATATATAATTATACTTAAATCGCCAATTCGGCGAGCCGTGACGGTAGGCAACCAAACGTACACAAAAACCTATATCTTTTATAATAATATTTATTGTTGGATAATGATAATATTTGTTTCATACATCATGTATTTATAATTTATAGGTACAATGTCGTTTAGAACTCAGGTTATATAAAGAGCTGCACCGATCAATAGATTAAAAAACTCATCCTTATTTGTACACTGGTCACAGATGGAGTTTTCGCGTTTAATTAAATTTAGTTCCGAAATCGAAATAACACTTAATTGGATCTGAAGACTGAAATATACATTCTAATCGAACTTAAGTATTATTTAAAAAAATATATAGTCTCTCTAAACTCATATAATTTGACTTTAATAATTTTCATTGTATTTTAAGAAATGTTTTAGGATTGTCTAATTCGTTATAAATTTATAATATAACGTCGTGTCATATTTGTTGACTTTTAAACAATAATGAATATAATTTAATTTTTTTCGTTCATATTATATTGTCAATTGTTGTAAAATGGGAATTTTTGCATGCAATATTTAAATTTATAATATCTATGATTATCAAAAAGCACCAAAAGTTTTTGGTACTTATATATACTTAAATGCTAAGTATATTATTATTTGTTTTATTATATTATTTTCCATTCTAATGATTTAGAAATACTTTATGTGATTATAAATTTATCATTTAATTTTAATTACAAAAATATGAGATGATATTTTCATCTTCCTAAAACTCCAAGTACGATATGCTAATAATACAAACATAATATTTATGCTACAAGGTTGTAAAGAATAAATTAATTCTTAAATTTTTCGTGACAAAAACGTTAGTAGTTCTTGGAGTGTAAAATATAAAAGTATATTTTCTTCAAACAACGTTTTATTTTGGTTAATCTAGAAATTGTGCAAATTAGGTTTCGGAATATTGTTTTTGGCGATTACCTATTAATTCTGAAGATTATAACTTCATTATTTTCGAAAACAAATCATCAATCATGCATATTTATTTTCTATTAGCAGCTCTTTATTTTTAAACAAACAACAAAACTTTAAACAAAAAAACCTACATATACGTATAAAGGTTAATAAAGGTTAATTCGTTAAATTATTTTATTATAAGTTATATTAAGTTGTATAATATGTGATTGGATATTTTTTAGTTTATGGGAGTATTTTAATATGAATTTTGGAATTTTGTATGTGCATTTAATAGTTTTTGAGTACATTAAATTCACATCCCTGATATCCTTAATTAACACCAAATAATAATAATTATAAAACCAAATCAATTAATTAATTTTAAAAAGGAATAATGTTGGAGAATTTGTGGTGGTAGAGTAGGTATAAGACTACCGATGAACGATGGTTCAAATGCCTATAGGTGTTGTGCAATACCTGTTTAAAAGTTAACAATATTAAAAACAATGTTATCTATGTCTAAGTATAATAATTTTTATACACTAACAGTAATACCATATTAATTCCCTATTTTCAATCTTTTCGATCATCTGTAGTTCTCTGAAGATCCTGCAGCAGTATAGAGAGGACCTAGTTCATTTTTATGTAATCATAATCATTATGTACCTTTATGTATATAGCCTTCGATTCTGCCTGTGCAAGGTTGGGTGACAAAAGCATATTGTGTGACTCGACGTACTAACACACGGTACTATTATTTAATATAATATATAAAATAAAATATTGTTATATAATCGAAATAACGATATGTTTTTTTTCGCAAATCGTGTTAAAACGATCGTAAAAACGATTATTGTTATTACGAAAAAAAATGGGCAGAAAAACTAGCCGTATCGGTGATTTACTGCAGCAGACGAAACAAACCGTAAAAAAACGCATAAATGCTGTACGGATAAAACGAATCGAGTAAACAAGAGGCAATCGTCGTAAAATTATATGTGACTAATATTTTTTAGATCCTACTTTATAGTTTATACACACAAACGCACACACATACGAGTATATATGATGTATATTATGTGTATATGTATATTATGTATACTAATGCGTTTTGTCGTCGTCGTATTTCGACGCGATAAAAAGTGTGCACAAGACGTACATCGAGCAAGGGTAGAAGAGAATCGGAACATTATAACATTTATAATACGCCTTCATCGGTCGCGGTTTGGCAACGGTTTTTGTTTTTTAATAAAGAATGTTACGACTATTGCGACGGAAGCGTCGTGTTTCGCGAAAAGCTCGGAATCAACTGTGTTTAAAAACATATATATATATATTATTATATATACATTATTATATTGTTATATTACGTGGCGTAAATGGTTTCGAGTACATAAAAATATACCGTCTTGACGTTTTTACGGTCGCTTGGAATACGTGCCGAGAAGTGTTTGAACATTTTCGGCTATGTTTTTGTGAAAAACGATAACACTGTTAACTCTATTTTAACGAAACGTCTTGCGTGGTCTCGTGTAAAAAGCCGTTTTGATCAGTCATCGGTCGTGTGCAATTCACTATGTACAACAACGCGACAGTGTTTCGCCGGCGGCGAGAGCACATGCGAGTTGTTGCGTTAAAGTTAATGATTCGAAAGTTTTTACATATATAAACTCCAATTTTAAACCATCACCTTTTACGATCTTATGCGATTATTCAATTAAAACTGACAAATAAAAATAAAACGAATCTTCTTTAGAATTCGTCAGCATGCGGTCGTATGGTATACTCTGAACTGGAATTAATCGTATTGTTGTAGTATACCTATATAACGCATAAAGATGTTATGTACGTGCACATCAACTATATAAGTGCGAAAACCGTTCACAAAGCAACGTGCCGTTTTTGACGTACATATAAATAGAAACAACTTACATTCTCGATTATTATTACACATGCACGAGGTAGTATTAAAAATACTATTCTAAATACAGAGTTTGTTTAATTATTATTATAAGTATACTTACCGACGACGGCGACTACACAGTGCACAGCCAACTGCAGATACGGCGACGACGGATACCTTTAAAACACACGCACACGCACACACGCACACGTACACTCGCACACGTACACTCGCACTTACCCCGGTGGGCTGCAGCATTCGCCAATACCTGAAATGACACACATACATTTAAAACACACGTTAACACTGACCATATAGGTATTATAATTTTAATAATTTACAATTGTTGTCTAAACCGTACAGAGACAACACAGTATAAATAAAATAGCGTTTGTGTTTTCAAAAAACATTTTACCACATGATAAGTAAAGTTATAGTGACATAATATAAATGATGGGATTTATAAGTAATAGTGATATACAAAGCTGTGACGTGAAGTGAAGCTATCATAGCTAAAAGTTATTTTTTTTAAGTTATTTTAATTACACTAACATGTATAATAAATACGTTTTAACGGCGATCAGAAGAGGTGAGATTCGTGATGTGCACTATATTCATTGTATAAGGGAAAAATTGTCATCATCATAGGTATACCATATGTTATCTTATCATGTATTATTTTAGATAGTCCAGTGATGGGAAAGTTGTTGAATAATTTATATGTTATGTTTTCGTATTTGTTTACTGTTTTACTATGTATACGTGAACCTGGTCGAATGACGTAATATTATATATTCAATATAGAATGCGAGTAGCGCGTAATAAACTGTGCATACAAATGTACGATGTATAAATGATTATTTATGCGCAGAAATATTATATTCAGTCCGGTTGTTTCGTTTTCAAATAATATTTTATAGTATTATTTTACCAACTTTTTAAATCCAGCAGGCATTTGATTTCCTCGATATTATCATTTTAGATGTAATAAAAATCAATATATGTGATGGACTAAGCAATTTTAAAACGAACAAATAATAGTATTGCCGATCACATATTCCTATAAACGATGAATTCGAGGAGGCGAGGACACTCACGAAAAGCGAGCAATTTTGTACTTTAATATCGGCTTAGTCGAACCATTGCTTATATAATTTTATTACATAGTAATTTATAATTTATAGGGAGTCGCATTGCTATTTTATTAATACCTAATAATATTATAGTCTCGTTGTAGAATGATACATATTACGAATTTATGACCTGTGTCTTTTATTATTGATTTTGGCACGACAACTCATTAAGCACTGATATAATACGTGTTATTATACATAGATTGCACGTAAACCCGGGTCGTCATCATCAAAATATAGTATCTCTTAATAATAAATATTAACTTTATAACAGTCCACACTTCAAAGAGTTGGAGTTTGGTGCTTCGAAGCGTGGGTAAACCAATATTTAAATGGTTTTGATCAACTAAATCAGAACCGAAATTGGATAGCTTTTGTCAGCATTTTTTAAAATTCACCTGTACGGCACTGTATCATCCCAACCGAAACAAAAAAATTTAAAAAAAAAATGAATGCCGTATTCTATATCTATAAAGATGCGAGTACATTTTCTGCACTATAAAAATACTAATTATCAAACAAACATTTTCTTGAAATTTAAAAATGTTCAAAAGGTCAAGGGTGAGATTCACTTTCCTTATCACCCTTTTGCAGGGTTATTATATTTGTGCATAAAAATGCACATACAATATATAAATAATATAACGTTACAAATATTGAAATATATATGTATAATATATGTATTAATGAAATTGTGTTAAGAATTTCTAAGTATATATTATAAAATGTTTAAGCAGCAGTAGTATACTATAGTATAAAAAGGATGCTCATAAGTAATAACACTGACGCACACTGTAATAATTAAAAAGTCGTGTTGCCTAACCGATCGTGATAAATTGTGTTTTATACGTATGGATATTTAACGATTTGATTTTACAATAAAACTGTATTTGAAACTGTATAATAAAACGCGGGCGCTGCTCATATATAATATTATAATATATACAACATGCGTCGCTTAACCCGCAATTGATTTACGATATACACTGCGAAACCCAAAATAATAATAATTATCCTAATAACGATTTAAGTAACTATATACATTTTATTGCTGTAGAACCCAAACAAAATATAATAATATTATTTGTATTATGCGTGTATAGCGCGTTTACAATGCGTGGGTGTGAAATCGACGAAAATCGTATTGTTAACGCGCGGAGTTTACGAGCTTATTGATTTATTGTGGTTATATGGGTACTTACACTAACTCACAAGTACATAGAAATGTCCATATTATGTTATAGTCGTTTCCGTATAAAAAATACGTATTAGGTAACAAACATTTGTGTTGTACCTATTATAATATGTGTATAATGTAAAGTGTATAGTAATTATAGTTATTTTGGTGGGACGAATTTCCGAGGGGAAATTTATTTATACACAAAAAATAAATTTGGGCCCAAGATACAACGAGTAGTATTTTAGATATTTTTAAGTAGTATTTTACAATAATATTATAGCATGTTCAATAATGAATAATTTTATATAAAAAAAAATTTAAGAGGAAGGTAATGTATACTGTACGTCATTTTCATATGTAAACGTTATTTTATGATATAGTGATTCTAAGGGCGCCAAGCGCTCTGAATTCATCTTAAATAGCTAATAACATTAATATAATAAGATCAAACGCAGACCATTGGACGATTGGTTTTCATGTATTTTAGTTTATGTCAGAAAAGATTTACATACACATTGTTGTATAAATAGTAAATATATATGATTCTTGTAACTGTGTAAATTAATTTTTTAGAAGTATTTTTTTGAAAAATTGGAATCACGAGATATCTTCATGTTTTATATTGGCGTACTGTTCTTATATTGTTTTAAAGTTTATGTTCTTATTCGCTGATTCCGTCTATGACCGATAATAATTATTGATTTTCAAATGGGGATTTATATTTTTGATTACGTCATACTACCTAATGTGAATAATTTTCTAAACGTTCCAATGTACAAATATTTCGCGATTATAGAATAAAGTATACTAAAAACTACTATTTTTATTTGTTCTGTTGTCGTGACCATTAAAATGTAAAAGTTTAGTGGTTCTTACGTCTCAACGTATTTGCCACAGTCACGTTTCGATGACATAGATATAAATTATAAGTAAACTCTATTATAATAGAAGAATCGCGCATATTATAATATACGAGGATGGTGATAACAATTGGAGCCATGCGGTTTGGAAAAAGTTTATCGAGTCAATATCTATTTTCCTTTCTTGTATACCTATTTCGTTGCGCGTGTACTATAGTGGAAAATATGGAAAATATTACGTTTGCAAACTCTTTTCGAAATATTCTATTTAACCACGGTATGTCGTCGCAATAACGCGTCGTGACGCGTACGCGCAGTTATCGTTTTGCGGGGATGCGAGAGATAGTTGACTTTTAAACTTCCGGAAAAAACGCGAAAGCACGGCGCTGACGCGGCGGTGGTAGAGGGCGCGGAAATCTCGACGATTATTGATCCGCTGGTGGTGTGGCCGCCAGCGAGTGGAGGGCGTGCGAATGTATTCTTTGCGATATCGAATGTATTATAGCAGCAGCATAGTGTTTCGAGGCCTCTTGAGCATGGATGTTTTCGACAGTTTTATCGCTCATGCGACCAACAATAAATTTTGAAAATTCCATTGATACAGGAACGAATCCGAAATAATAGATCATAAAATTAGTGGAAAACAGTTGATTTACGAGTTAAATGATTACAAGACTTTGTTGTAGCCGTATAGGTACCGAAGAGGAGTATGGGTTTTGAAACCTATTTTAATAATTAAGCTTGAAAAGTTGCAAAATATTCAAAAGCGTTGTTAGCTTGTAAAATCGATATAGCGTTGTCTGCAGACAATACGCGTTTTCACTCTTTCCTTGTCTATGAATTGTGGTAGTGGTTTAATCACAGTTTCGTATTCCGAGGAAAGAAGTCATTAATAATTATGAGATATAATTATATTGTTACAATATAGTAAATGTTATTATAACTAAAAAAGAAATGTTCATTATGAGTGCATATTATATACTGTTGTTGTGTGTAGTCGGCGAACTAATATTGCGGATTGACTTTAGTGCATAATATTACAGGAGTTTACCCATTGCGCTTAAAATTTCCTTTTCATATACCAATTGCGCTCTAAACATTTTAGGGTTGATATACCAATTGCGCTCTAAAAGTTTTAGGCTCGATATACTACCAATTGCGCTCAAAAAATGTTAGGGTTGATAGACCAATTGCGCTGTATACATTTTACACAACCTAAGGAAAACTTATTAGTTAGTATTAGTTAGTTACTAACCGATTTTTTTGAGAGTATTAATGCATAATATATTACGAGATTTCTAGTATTTTACTAATTTTGCACTACTTACCACCCATGAATTAAGGAAGCACTTAATTCATGACCTATATGCCACGTGTTGATCCTAAGGTCAAGTCGGTGAAACTTATAGGCTTTATACAGTTAAGTTAATGAGAACTAAAATAAAATAGTATTAATAATAATAAGAGAATAGGTGGTTAAATCATAAAGATATAAAGTAATACGATTTTGAGTTTAAGGTAATCATGATGTTAGTATTTTGCATGTTTTAACAATAATAATTTGAGTATAGCATTACAATTTAGAATAATATAATTTGGTTGGTTTACAGAATAATATATTTGTTCACCATGAAGAAAGAAGAATATAATCCTAATTCATAAGTATAACAGGATGATTACATTAAAATAATTCATTTGGTCACCACGAGGTATAATAATAACATGCTGATTTAAAAAAAAAATATAATACAAATAAATTAATAGGTATACACTAACTGGTCACAAGTTTGATCGTCAATTATTCAAAATTAAATCGTGATTATAAATGTAATAAAAAAAATATAAACACGTAAATAATATTTGGGAGTATTAATAGGTATATTAAAACCAGTCACTTAAGCCTGTAATCAGTTGATCAATAAATATCAGGTAAATATGAATACAGGCGCAATTGGTATATTGATCGTAAAATATAAATAGCGCAATTATTTTGATGCACTAACCGTAAAATATAAGAGGCGCAATATTGGTACACTGACCCTAAAATAAAAATTTTGTTTAAGGCGCAATTGGTCCATGCCCCGTGTATTACTGCTATAGATACTATATAATAATATTGATATGAATCCCGGGTCATTCCCACACGTAAATTAGTTTTTAATCGTCGTTTTAACCTCTCGGAAACACATTTGTTTATTAATCCCTCTCAATGACTGCCAAGTGCGGGTTACTACGCGTCATTATAATACCACCACAATGCACTTTTTAACGCCTCACACAATATATCAGACCGTATATATGCGTTTGTGTATGTGTTTAATAAGCGACAGCAGAAAATCGATACATATTTATATACACCTATATTTTATTATGAGTATTTAATTACATTATTATACTTATGTTATGCATCGACTCGGCGCGTAGGTACTAAAAAATATACTTCTGTTTTATGTTATACGTATAATAATTTTAAACCTACACATTATTGTATACTATCTCTACGATATAATAAAATATAAATATTAAACTGTCAATTCGAATCGAACTCGTGTTTAAAATCACGCACTATATATCCTGACGTGCGTAACACGTATTACCTATACAAACAATATATTTATACATAAGTATGTGTGTATATTTTTTACGATTCATTACATGGTTTTAAATTTAAGCCATTACTGTTTGTTAGGTATATGACAGTTTTAAATAATTTTTATGGCTAATCATGAGCATTTATTAGTATTAGCTATGTATGTAATATGGATTAACTGTTTTTGGATAATTGTTTGTTATCGAATGTCAATAGAGTTCATTCCACTTTCCCGGGGAGAAAAAAAGAAAACAGAACACCCCACCCAGCAATGGCGTACACGATGAATAATTCCGTATGAACAGAATATAAAAAACGAAATAATTATGTATGAACACTGTATTATACTCTCGCGTACAGTGCTAAAGTTTAGGCTCGGCAAACCGAAACGAGTCAAATGATCTGACTCCGAGTCCCCACGCAAGTACGGGTGGCGGTAATGTGCAAATAGGCCAATAATCCGAATCGTTTTCGCACACGCCCTTATTTGGCTATTGCAGCTTCCATATAGTCGTGTATAACATTGTTGTGTTATATCGTGCTTATTTCGGGGACTTGCTTATCGGTTTTCGGCGCCCTATAATAATAATGATGATGACGATGATGAGAATAATAATAATAACAGTAATAATCATAAACGAAAAGAGCTTATGCCCATCAACGCACGTCCGCTGCAGCACTCCGAGGGGTAGTTTAGAATTGGTCCGCGACGACGGTCAACTGAGGGGCTGTAAAACCCGTCGTGAAGTTACGCGACGTTGTCGGGATGCGCAAACGTTCGAATAACGAGCTTATCACTTTGTCGAATGCTTTTACGGCTCGATTTTGGTGTAGTTTTTTTTTTTCACGTCGTATATTATATTATATAACTATATCCGTCCTTTTGTTTTCGTGTAAAATTTAACGAAACGTGCTGTATACATATTTTATTTTATTGCGACTTCCACGAGTGTACATGTACAAAAATAGCATCGGTTTAATTTTATATTGAAATACGAGTAGGTATAATAATAGGTATTCAAAATGAGTTACGGTTTATTTGTCTATATTTTTGTCGGATGGTCTTATTATATTTAATAATAATAATAATACAGTTATTATAATACAATACCAATAGTGTACTACGACTTTTACAGCCAAAGTTGTTATTGATTACATCAAATAAAACGTCGTACTACTACAAAGTTTTAATTTCATGACCAAAGTAGGTATACAAAATATATTTTTCAATCGAAAATCGGCTAGACAGTGTATTGTATAAGATAATGTCTATATAGTGTAGCGTCCGCTTAACTACAACGGAATTAATATTGAATTTATCAATATTGAGCATTAACGATATTCTAATAATATTATAATCTTGTAATTTATATATTTTTATTTTTATTAACGTCAGTAAAGTATAATTTGTTGTATAGAACGTAGGTAATATATTATATTATAATATAATAATAAGTACCATGTTGTATTTGTATGTATCATTACTGATTTCATTAGACACCAACATCAAGTTTTTTCGGATTACGAGAAATTATTGTACATATTTTGTTAAGTATTATTTCATTATTAGTTTATTACTCTTGTGATCTTGTCTCAGCCACCTTACTTATATGGCTATATTCATACATTTATTTACGTCTCGATACATAAGTGTATTGTTTGTACAACACTTGCACAAGCTTCTATATGAGCTTTATAGGTATACGTTTTCTTTGATAATTACTAGGTCTCGGATTATAAAACATACATGCTTCTTTTTTTATATATGCGATGAAATCTAATTTTTATACATAAATTTGTTTTACGTCATTTTGATTACAAATAAACCAATTTACTTTTGATTTTTTTTTTGTTGCTTTTTTCATTTATTTCAGCTGTAGAATTTTTATATGTTTATTATGCTACTATAATAATAATAAAAAATTAAATTAATAAAAAACGTAAAAACCCAGAATACGTTATAGGTATTGGATTATTATTGTTTTCGTTATCTGCTTGTTAATTAAATGTATTAAAATCGATCTACATATAATTATAGCCTGCAGTACCAATACGGTCAGTATGCCTGTAATATCGATATCGACCATTTAAAAATTTAAGACTTAGTCTTGTAATTTGAAACCTCTTGTATGAAGTATGCACCGATCAATTCAGTGGATGTAAAGAGTCGTTTTATATTATGCATAAAACTTATTATTATTATGTGTAAAAAATATTCTGTTGGACAATATAGTTAGTTTCAGTACTGCAAATATAGTGAAATACATGCGGTAATTAATATTTTTTTTTTAAATTTAAATTAAATTTTCAAATTTTTTTTATTCATTTAATTAGTTCGTGTTAATTTTTGGTAATTTTTTTTTGCTTTTTTAAAAAATATATATACTTACCTAGGTATATTTTACTTTTTCAGTTGCTTATTATGTATTAAAATTTGAGTCCTCATAATTACCTACGTATATGATAGACGATAATAGTATATAAATTTTATAATTCAAATATATAACTAACAGTCGTTGGTATAAATTTATTTCGCGTGTTATATATTACAATGATGGAAAAAAATCGCAACACAACTTACTGCACTCTACATGAAATTACATATGATGTTATCATAATATTAGTGTTGGGCATGAAATAAATATTAGACATTATATTATAATAATTATTAATATAGGTACATGGTAGGGGAATAATTTATGTAAAACTTCAGAGAATTGATCGAAATGTGGCAATGTTTTTTGAGTAAAAATGATTTATTTTATTATAAAATATTTATTTAATTATTTATTTTGACCGTGCTTTTGGTTTTTTTTTTTAACTAATAAAATCGTTATCCAATTTTTTTTTCAGGAAGTGCTTTATGTATCACTCCAGCTTATGACCTGTGTTGTTACTATTAATAATAGGTACCATAGCGGGAAGACGGTTTATTATCGACCTGAACGTTTTATATTAATTATCACACATATTTTTCCACACAGATTTTACAGGATACGAGCTCAACAAACATTTTGTCGTCTATTCGAGTACACATCCTGTAGACTACTCCTGACGGTTATTGTAGATTATTTAACTACTTGAACTATTAACTAACTGGTAGTAGAGTAACACATATACGCGGGAGTAATAAATTTTTATTTTTCTCACGGGAACAAGTCGAAAACGCCGTGCCGATCGCGCAGCGACATCTACGTGACTGTGCACGCAACACGGTACGACTCGAAACGGTGGCTAAACTCCACAACCTTTGCACCGGGCATTGGCGTTCGGTGAATCGGCTAAGAGGGTGCGCGTTTCCGACAAACAGATGAGTTAAGCCGTTGTATCTGGTCTATGGCGATCACGGCGAGAGCGACAAAATAACCTTGAGACTATATTAGTACGATTAATACGGTCAAGTACACGATTTACCGGTCACCTCCGCGATTGTCGTCAAACGCGAACCCAAAGTTGTAAATTCGAGCTTCACCGTGGACGGATACGCTTCCGGTCTGTGTATAGAGAGTCGAAGTGTCCGCCACCCACGCGGGGTCGCGCCCTCTCGCTGTCCGACCGGAAACGAAGCACTTGCATCGCGTGTAGAGCGCCTCACCGTGGGTGGCCCTTTATTCCGAGTGGCTTTGGCGTTTTACGGAACGAAAATTTAATATAACGAAATTAATTTGTTGTTGCTGTTATCTCGATTAAGCGCTTGTTCGCGTTACCATCGTACAAAACAGTGAAAACAAAATTCCGAAAAAAACAATATTGCGTACCTCAAATGCTCATGAACATGTGTATAGTTATGGTACTTATGTATTATAGGTTATATAAATAAACTATTATAACAAATATGTTTACAAAGTTTCCAAATTACATAAAAATAATATGTATACCGAGTAAACGACCATCGACCGTCAGTAATAATCGCTATAAATTATTATTATGTCACACGTAAACTTGCTGATTTAGGTATATAAAATTATTATCGTTGCTCACAGTGGTGATCTGCAAAGGAACCGCGAGAGTCTTTTGACACAAACAGAGATTTTAATATAAAAAATTAAAAAATACGATTGTGTCATTATTAATATTACTATTATGACGTAGTACCTTTTTTGGCCGAGTTTTCGAAAATATATGATATAAAAATATTGTTTTCATAATGTTTTTTCGATAAACAGTATTTATATATTATGTACGGAATCACGTTGAAGGTAGTTAAGGTTTACATTAATTATTCTGCGCCCAATAAACTGATTTTCAGTGTGTAAGGTAAATGCTTAAATGTAAAATGAGATCAAATGTTGTGGTCGTTTTAGTGCTAACAAATGATTTATCAAGTATCAACCGAGGGATGGCCGTTAGTTTCGCCGTACAGCTGCGTATTGCAATAACACTTGGATTGCCTACACGGTACTCCTTAATAAACGCACGACCGTTCCTTTGAATTGTAACTAATACATTTTTTTTTCAATTACTTAATATTTATACAGTGTCAGCATTTACGTTTTAAAAGATTATTAATAATAAAAAAAAATGTTATTCACATTATTCGAAACTGGCACATCGACAAATCTAAAAAAAGCTTTTTTTCCTGTAATGGTATTAAAAATAACGTAGGTTCTCATTAATGAAACTAAATAAGTACACCTAAGAAATCATTAAGAAAAAAGGCACAGAATTAAATTTGTTCATAAAAATTTAGTTATCTGAATCTTTTTAAAAATTTCTTTTTATTTGAATATAATAATAATTTAAAATATTCAACATAAAATAATACGACAATTATTGTTCTAAAAATCACGATTATTAGTTTATTTATTTGTTATCGTCTATGAAAATTAGTAGATATTTCCAGTTAAATGAATGTATAAATATATATCTATTACTTATACGGCTTTATCTATGATTTAACACACAATATATTATATTAAATATTGTCGGTTGTTGTATAATTTATTCTAAATACTTTTGTTCAATTAAACTGAATCAAATGAATCATTCAGTATGTTTAACTACTGGCGGCTATGAGTTTAATAACCACTAAATGGTACCAAACGTGGATATTTATTGTTGAACATCAGCCATGTGAGTGTGTGACCATCAGATCACATGTTCAAGTGTTCTACAGTGTAGATATTAAGTGCCTCATGAGAATATATAGTGTGATAATTTTATTTAAGATAATTAGGGCAAATAGTATTGTATTTGCCGTATACCTCTTACCATTCAAAAATAGTAATTCATCGTGCAATTGTGGTATTGGATTGCACCGTGTAGACACAAATAACAAACTATATTCAATTTGAAATAATTTTGTTTCATTTTAAAATATTTTATTTTTTACATTTATTTAAATATGCACATAACGTCCACAATTGACACGGTAATAACGCGGACACGATATATATTATTATATGTTCTTATTTGTGATTGCATTCACAACGCATTGTTAAATTGGAAATATTTTACGATAGCTACTTTGTATAGGATATATTTACTAATTTTAACCTTTTATAATACTTAAATATTAATAGATTTTATATTTGAAGTAATCATTATGACTAGGTACTATTGTTTCATTAATGATTTAAAAAAATATTCGTAGTAGGTTTAGTTTATAATTTTAACTTTTTAAAACATTTATCAATGATTACTATATTAGTCAGAAAATTAAAAAAGTTCATAATAGTTTATATTATAAATTAATATACGTTATATAAAAATAAAAATTATTAATGACCGTTAGGTACTTTAGCATTTATATTAAATAATCTACATTTTTAGTTATCGCTATAGATATGATGAATATATTTTTTAATATAAATTTAAGTGTATTTTAAATAAAACTATGTTGAAATTGATTATCTATTAGCCATTACTTTAATTTAATATGAACCAAGTGATTTCAAAACTTGAAAAAGAAAAAAATGAAAATTATTAGAATATAAATATAGGTATATAATATATAATAATATATATATATTTATTTGTAGAAATAAATAATATTTTTGTAATCACTAACTAAATACTACTATAAAATGCAGAGTATTTATTATAATATTTAAAGTTAAAAATGCAATTTTTAATTTTTATTGTTAAACTGAGTTTCAGATAATATAATTGAATAGCCAATATCTTGTCTAAATAACGTCATGAATATAATATTGTTAATAAAAAATAATATTAATGATTTAAACAACCAACAATTTATAGAAAATGAAATTACCTAAAAATAAGATATAGACGTATACAATTTTGTAAGCGATTTTGTAACTCAATTAGCATATTATTAAATTATTTTCATTAATTTACGTATCCCATTTTATACATAAATTTGCCAATAATTATATAAATTATAACTCTAATGTACGTATAACGGTATAAAATACTAAAATTGGTAATTCTATTGTACGACAATAGACTTGGTATAACGAAATTTTAATACTGTTGACGTTTTCATCCAAATATCACTATACAATATGCCAATATCGTCTCTAGACGTTTTTCATTAATATTACAACAAATCATACGATATGCGCACGTGTCAGACGAACGGTTACTTAACTTAAATAATTCTATCACATCCATTATATATATATATATATCAAACGCCTATTATATGGCAGGGCGGACGGACCTAGATATAGATATGACATTTATATATAAATATAATGTAGTTGGATGTCTTAGGCGCGCTGTAGGGTCATCGAGGTCATTCGATTCTCCACTGGTTCTATACATGAGATCGTATAATGACGAATTCCAATTTATCTTCCGACGTCCGTACAACTCACGTGCTATACATTATTATATTGATAATATTATATAAGACGCCCCAACACATACGTTTGAAAACGTTACTGTGGAATCTAGACAATTTTTATTAAAACTTTTGCGCATTAACTGCATAATCTTTGCCAAAAATTAAACATGAACTTTGTGCTGTTCTCGGACGACAACATTAACAATAAACCTATAATAGCAGTGTTTTACAAACCTTGAAGTAAATAATCGTTATAACGCTTATCGATATGTCAAGTTTGAGATTTATATTATTATAGGTCTATCCATTGAATATTTTCTTCCATACAATTATCCATGTGATTAAATCGAAATTCAAATAAAATATATCTCAATAAAATTAGATTCAACTTTTGCATTTTATAGTAATAATTATCTAGCTCATAGCTCTAATATAAATTACAATTTTTCTTTTAATTAATTATTTTTAATTATTAAGAATAAATTAAAAGACGAACCTATACAGCATATCTTATAGCCTTATATATTATGATTTACAATAGATTAATTAGGCTTAGTTAAAATTAGTAATGCTTTAAAATAGTTAAACTTATTATTATTATAAATGACTGAAATGAGACGAGATGATGAAATCTAAAAATAAAATACTTAAATATTTCGGGAGTAATTAAAAATAATATTATTTAAAATATAAATCTATGTGTAGATAAATTAAGTTCAGCCCATTGGATATTTTTCGAAGTATAAATAATCAAAACTTGTAACATCACTAATTTTCTCCACTTTTCCCTACTCGTTTCGAATGACACGATATTTATTATTATGATAATGTTAATAACAATTTTATATTTGATATTATCGTCTATAATGTACATTGAATAATTACAGCAACATAAAATAATAATAATTTGTATTCATTTTTATTTATATCGGTGTTTATAAATGATATCTTTCGTTATTAAGACATTAAAAACGCGATATAGTCAAATCGACGTATAATGGTTTTAAAAACACATTTATTCGTTTCTACGGATCAATATTTAATATACCCATGTATTTTATATAATATTCATAAATATATTAACCGGTTGGTTGCGAATTACACATTTGTACAAGCTGTACATTTATAATAGGATAAAACTATTCAGCATCAATGTGCATTCACCAGGCTTATCGAATGATAGCAATAGATAATTTTTTTTATAAAAGATAGGCTAGAATTTTTATCGTGTACCTTCTGTATGCATATAAAATATGAATGGTAAGTGCCCAGTAATACTCTATGGATATTATTTCACAATTGGATTTTGAAAGTATTAATATTATTTTTTTCATTGCGGAAACGATGCAGACTCGAAAAGTTTCTTCTCAATTTTTTTACGCGCTCTCTAAATATTTTTCACGACTATACAATATATTTTGACCACTCATTAAGTCAATATAACCACAATATCGTAACGGTATTATAGGTATCTATACAATAATGTTATGTCCGTATAGGTACATAAATAATTGATAACAATACGCCCGCGATGACGAGGGGCGACGTTTATGACGTGGTCTCAATAGTATTTTCGGCAGGCACCGTAATCGGCCCGTGGGATTTATAACGATACATCATATATACTATGTAGTACCTATGTTGTGTCGCGATGATTTAATATTTTATGTGTTAGAATTCCGGTCAGATTGATGTTTCAGAAGTGTTAGGACTTGGGAGATGTGTGCACAGCCCGACGATTTTGCCTAGCTGAAATGTAGCCAATATTATACGTCTTGATAATAATATTATAACAACTCTTAATACGACCGATAATACAATATTATACTACTGTTAGATCTTTTATGTATTGATATTACTTAGTCGTTACAACGATGAGTCAATTATCAGATAATTATTAGCGGTTTGTTCTGAGTCATTTCCTGTCAGTAACAAAAAAAAAAAAGATAAAGATTATTTAAACTCGTCTATCGCTTGAAACGAATTTGTAACAAGGATATTATTAGGTACTCTATTATGGTTTTATAAAAATGGGAAAACTATAATACGTACAACATTATATTATACCGATATGGAAAAAATTGTAAACGAGCGATCTCCATACAATTTATAAGACACTCAGATTTATTACCAATTTATGTTTTTTAGTTGTGTGTGTGTGTTTCAGTAACAAAATAATATACGACAAAAAACGTAAACGATTTTTGGGCTTGGCTATAATTTGTAGCGGCGAGGACGACCGTCCAGTGCCGTAGGCGCGTAGGTGTGTTCTTGGTAATAATATATTATATTATAACACGTATGTTTAGTCGAAGGTCATCGAATAGTGCGGGGCTGGTGATTCGGCCATTATGAGGGTGAATTCTCACAATAGGAGCCGGCTCGGTATGTATGACGCGTGACCAAAGTAATTTACAGTTTGTGTCTTCGAAATGGGTCTTATATTATTCTCTGTTAAAAAATGCTGGAAAAAAATCTGTTTTTAATTCCTGCTCATATAATAAAACAGCGTTGAGACTACATCACTCCCTGCGAATTGTACACATATGAAGCACAGAACATCATGAGACTATATTATATAGTCATGTATGTGCGCCTATTGATCTGAGTTTGCTTCACGGCTTTCGATCCGAATAATTTTATTGATTTAATTTACGTAAAATTAATCATCTTAAAAATTCGTTTTTTTTCTAAAATATTACTTATATGTCACAATTAAGTAAGTATACATTACAGATAATGACGATTTAAAATGTTAAAGTCGTTAATATTTCTATACAATAGTTCATTATAATATTATGAGTATTGTGTCTATCCAAATTGATTATACATTTTTAGCGATCATAACAATTACGAAGAATAAATTGTATTTAATGAAGACAAATGTATATTTTATTTACATCGAATCATTTAATACGTATTTAAAAAGTATTACTGATCTATTAATTAATTGGAAGTTATGCATTATCAGTTTATGTATTATTATTTTTTATTTTTGTAGAAAACAGTTTAAATTACTCATATTAATTTTATTTAGATATTATATTTATACAAATTTTATCTCGAATATAAAACGACAAAATATACACATTTTAATGGATTAGAGAACATTTAAAGACTTGGTCAATAATTATTTTGTTTGTTGTATTATATACATATATATAAATAGATAAATCATAATTATACATAATAGCACTAATATAGTATATCGAATAAAATGAATCACTTATCATTTTAATTATTTTCATCGTTAAATCGGTCAAAACTATATTCTATTTTATTCTCTTCGATCTCATGTTCGTATAGAATTAAGTACAAGACTGTACCATTTTAAAATTCCTCGTTAACAAAATATATCTTGAGAAATCTGATATTTCTTAGTTTAAAAACATGATTTACGATAATATACTGTCGGCTGGCTGTATGACTAAGACTTGACGTTAGGTTGATACACCTATATGAATTGTGTTACAAGAAATACACGACTACCCCAGATTATAATACTGTAGGCGTCAAACACAAAACGGTCTAATTATATTGGTTATACGACGGTTCGATTTTGTTTCACGTTTAGAATGATTTCCGTGTTAGTCACCGTTTTCTAAATCCATCCTTATTTTTATTCTGAATACACTGCTCGCAGGACGCTCGGCACACGTGTGCCTGCACATTTCAGGGTTACTTTTGTATACATAATAAACGATGAAAATATGTCGTTAGAATTTTGTCTTGTTCCAGTCGTATATACGTTTCCAAATCGACCACCGTGAAGACTACGATTGACGATTCCGCGTATTTAAATGCTCGATAAATTATAAAATAAAACATCAATTGTATATGTACAAAATAATATTTATTTTTCCACATCAAAAATAGTTTTGTTAATTTTTTGTCGTTTGTTTAATAGAACACTCGTATATAATAAACATGATCATTTTGCAACCGAAACAGTAGATTTTTGTTATAAATTATACATAGATACTATAGGAATCTTTTCTAAGAACATTATTCTGACCTTTTTGGTTTCGTTTACAGTACATTTAAGAAGAAAATGGTTTGGAAAAAGAGGAAGTTAAAATTTTTTTGTGTATTTCGCTTCGGAAACTTTGAAAGTTAAGATTCCGTGCGGAAATAATATAGGTATATGCGAGATGTACATAGGGAGTTTGATACGTTTTCTATTTTATTTTTTATGTTCCGCCACCGGAATATACGTTTTGTATAATATATATTATATTATACCTACGTGAAGTGATATTATAGGATTGGGGTACTGAGGGTTGAAATTTTTTCACCGTCGTCGGTTGCAGCGACGCGGCGCGCGAATCTCGGATCGCGTAGGTGGAGTCGAAACTATTGATCTCTACACCGCCACCGGCCCGGACCGTCCACCCACCGACGGCGCACCCGTACTGCACTTCGATATATATATAATATGTGCACGTTATAATCTATTATATATATACGTATATTTGTGCGCAAAACCCGTCTGCCACGCCACCCTCCCCAGCTGGATCGCGGTCTCTGCCGTTTCGCCAAAATGGCCGTTCGCACTAAGCCCTCTCGCCGACCGACGACCGTATACATATATATATATATATATGAGTATTCTTCGCCCCGCACACTCATTTCACACCCGGCGATTCGCGTGCTGCAGCAGGGTCTCGCCGAGTTTTTCCTCTATACACCGACATTAAAAAGCGCACAGACCTTTTAATATTATCGCGTGTCCTCCGGGGAGGGGGAGAGTACGTATATATGACTCGTATACTCCCCCGCACGTGGGTTTTGCGACTAAATCGTTACGGCTAGGGACCTGACGCGATGTTATTTCGCACTCTGCGCGCGTGGAGAGGCTGCAAAACTCATAATATACGTTCGCTGTTTGATACCACACACACACACGAATATAGGTATAATAACAATAATACCATATATATATTTACGTTATTATATGGGTGTTGTATATAGATCGACTGCAGGCAAACGTTTTCGTTTTTACTGCACCACGCGCGCGTTTCCACAGCGGTACGATCATGATTCATGATATTATATATAACAATATATATTGCAAACCTATATGTAAGTGATACGCGTATATGTATTGTAAATGTGCTCGTGCAGTAGGTATATAATATTGTGGGACGTAACGCAAAGTACTCGAATGACCTCTGATGGAGCGGCCTTTGTATTAATCGTCGCTGCTACCGGATCGTATATGTAATTTTATAGCTGGCTGCGGAGCACAAAATGTCGGTGCGGGTCTCGAGTAATATAATTCGAGGAGACCCGTGAAATGTGTATAACATGCGACACACCACACACGCATTTAATATACAATATAATACGATTAGGATGTATATATGACGAATCTCTGGTCCAAAAGATCCGTATAATTTTTACGACGCATTGTACAATTATTACTGAATTACGGTCTATAAAGCATTTACTCTTAATAATAAATATATATGTATATATGAAAGACGCTATAATAGCTGGGTGCCTGGGTCGATCAACTGTCGTATCAATAAAAACGTGATTTGTCTAATGCGAATCGTGAGATTGATATATCCACACCGATATACTGCGCAGCATGTTATAAGCATATATAGCAACTACATAAGTTTAATTAAGTAATTATAGTAAAAACAAGAGAGAGTCGAAGTGTCAGTATTTTATAACGTTCTGGAATTCTGTGTTTTTCGATGAATAAATTAATTTTTAGATTCTGAAATAGCGACGGACCTCGACTTGATTTTATAATGATGTGTGTTTTTTTATTTCTGTTCCCGAAGACACTTTTTCTAGTAAAAAACAAACCATTTTATTCGTTTTTCTTCGTACAGTGATAATGATTTATCGTTGAATTCAAATTTAACACACCGTTTATTATTTTGCCCACTCAATGGCGAGATACACTCAAACCCGCTCTAATACTATACGACAGAACGGGCACCTATAATTTCCCATGTTTTTGTTTTCATAACAAAAATGTGATATTTAAATCGCCGTTTGCCATTACCTAAATATTATATAATATTCAGGCACCGTTTTACGATCACGAAGTTATATTAAATATACCGTGGCACCGTCCTGTACCTGTAAACAACAATAAGTCATCGATCATGTATGATCAATGTATATACTACGGTGCGCATGTGTGTGTTGCGCCTCATCGAAAAAACGTATAAGCAAACAATTTGTATTCCATAAAAAGCGACTGTTCGGGACCGTATCGTAAATATCAGAAAACTGACAGCGTTGAGAATACTTTTCGAACCGTGCCTGAAAGGTTTTTTTTCTTTCTCCATAATTTCAATACTTTTCAATATAATATACACAATACTACATATTTATATATATATATATAATATATTATATGTCGTCGTTTGTCGTGCCCGCCCTTATCAAAATAATAATAAAAACCTACTATCATATACCAATGCGTAGGATGTGTGTAATATATTTATTATAAAAGAGCACATTTAACCACGCCAAGACGGAAAGACGGGAAATCGTGTTTGCTTGTATCACATGTAGATAGTTACCGTTCCAAGTTTATTATTTTATATCATATTTGTATATTTATGTGACAAATCACAAAATGTTTTTGAAAAAATGACATACTCATCGTATATATAAATGTATTTATATACATATACTTGCTACTTAGTTTCTTAATGTAAATAATACTAATAATAAACACTTTTCGATTCTTGCCACGCATTTTTTCTACCAATACTACTAATACCAATATACCTACCAATACGATATGCTTTTAACAAAATTAGTTTACGCAGCTAAATATATATTTTTTGTCACGAAGATCGTTTTTTGCCTAATATACTATGCTTTGATTAATACTCGACTACATTAATAAATACCTATAATATATATTATATATACGATATACCTATACACAAGTTACGTGCGTCTGTTTGTATCATTTGGATCGACGTGATTCACGTCACGTGAAACAAAGCGTCGAAAACATTAGTGCTGGATTGGAAATAAATAATACAAACGACGTCCGTTTTCGTTTACCACCCGGTAAAGGCAGTTACGGGTCACGACTCCCTTTTGATTTTTCATCTATAATGCCATTTATGAAATTATCTTACGATAGTGAGATAGGTTATGTATGTTTCAATATAGGTACTTTATACTTACTATGTATATACGAAATACGAATAATAGGCATAATAATAGAATGATTGTGAGTTCCATTAGCAATGAAAAGCTCATACAAGTTATGGTCAACATAGGTTTCCCTCAAAAATGACTTTTCCGTTTCCCATCACGAATAATTTAAGTATAAATACGTTTTAAATTTATTTTATAAATCCATTTACTTTACTATTTAAAATTACAGCGTAAAAATAATGACTAATAAATAATAATACTATTAAATATTATGAAAAAGAGTAAATTTTAACGAATTTATTATTTATGCTTAATATTTTCAATTTATTATTTGTATTATTTTTATTTATTTACTGTAGATACACCTAGAAATGTTGAAAAATATCATTTATGTGTTATTTTAATACACAAGAAATAAATGGTAAACAGTATTACTATATGGTTAGCGATGTTTAGGTGAATTTCTAGCTTGTCCTGTCCTTTTTCACAACATAAAAATGTAAATATTTTTGTATTCAACACGTAAATAATATATATATATATATTTATAAATCCACATTAGATTTTAGTGTATTAAATTGTTAGTTACAGTATAAAAATGTATTATATTATAATATTGAATATTGACGCAAATAAAAATAATTTACGAAAACACTATTATTTATCACTTATAAATTATAAGTAATCGAAAACGGTAAGGTGATTTTTAGCATAAACCGGTGAAGTATCAGCACCCTGTGGTACGTATCGAGAACATTTTTCAATCGCGATTTACACGTTGTATACTGTCTGATGTATGTATAGTTTGAAACGACATAATATAATGATGATAATATAATGCGCAGACGTGGCGAAATCACGACTTTTCACATCTCGTACCATTATGTGCGGTTTTTCATCGTTGAAACGTTTGAATTATACGGTGCCTTTGAGATTCGACCGCTTGAGAGTGACGCCGCTAACCGGGCTCATTATAGGTATCGTAAACGACATGTGCTTCGTTTGTAACACGACTCGTTTCGCAATCAATAATATTAATAATTGCCCCCCAAAACTCGGTGGTTTTTCAAGTATAAAACAAAAAAACAAACAAACACCGACACGGACGAGTGTCAATAATTGAAATCATATTTAGTGGTTTGAACTCTCATCGAAAATATATTACGTTCATTACACTAAATCTTTATAAGTTACAACCGACAATACAGTCGTTAATTCCCGTATAGGAGTGCTGACGAACATTATATAGACGTTTTTGAAAAGTATATCATCTTTATAATTTAATATATGTATTCGGTATATATACCATTATACCTACTATTGTTTTTTCCACTATAAAGCAAATAGTTTATTACAGCAATTATTTCGTTCACGCTTTGCGTGATTCACACAGTAGTATGTAGCATAATATATGATTATTTATTATTATACACGTGTATAAATGAGTAGATTTTCATCTTTCGACATAAAAACTCGTTATTAAATCGGTCGGTGTACGCGGCTGGAAATATAATATACGTGCTTATATACCGAAAAAACGAAACGAAAAACAATGCAGGACTTCACGGGTTATACCCATATGCATTCTATCGTCTTTAATTTAATACGCAATAATAATTATTCAAACACATTATGAACACCTACGCCGTACGTATGTACATCATACAAGTACACGAATTCGTTTTAAACGGACGGTAGTGATGTGTAGTAAACGCCGAACACGGAGTCAGTTTCAAATCTGACAATAAAAATTAATACTCCTCACACGTTTCGTTTGCCATTTTTTTTACATATTAATAAATATTGTATACGATATTTATTTTTCATTTTCTTGACCGTTAAACGTTAATAATGTTATAACTTAAAACTTATAATTCATACACTACGTAGTATAAGCGTGGCATAGATTTATCCATTGTACATACATGGGTAATACCAAATTTGCAGGAATTATAAAATTACTGCTGGTAGAAGTACTTGTAACTTGCGAGTGTGAGTGACATCTTTTTTGGTTCAAAAAGTTAGCTGCCCGATTTAACATAAGGATGGACCCGTCCGACAGTTCGTATGTGTAACATTCTTTGGGACACACAATGTATCTAGTGTCTACACAATATTATATAATATAATATACATATAGTAGGATCGCGTTTAAACCGTCGCTGGTCCCCGTATATCATTGATGTTCGAGTTAAGTTAGGTTTTGTTATTATATTATAGGATCTATAATAGTATGTATACACACTGATATTATAATATGTATATATAGGTATCGTTATATTATTGTGTACGTAGATGCGACATCACGGCGAGCGTCGTAATATTGAATTTGTTTACGGAATAATACGTCCTGGACAAAGGTCCTACGTCCTTGGAACGCATATTACTGTTATTATTGCTCGCCGGCCGTCTTATATAAAAGGATACAATGTACTTAAAACGCGATCCCCGGCGCGGCGATGACCTTGTGTCAGACAGAATCCGTTGGATCGTTTGATAATGTCCTTTTTGTTTACGTTCAAGGGTACGTATTATGTATAATATAACAGACATCCGTACACACACGAATTCGGCGGTCCTCATATGCACACAAACACATACCTATCTATATTTATGTGCGTTTGCGGAGAATGTCATCAAACGTGACCAGCAAAGGGTTAGTCGGACGTTAAGGGACCTATCAGTTTTGGTCCGAATCTCTTGGTGCGCGAAACGTCGTCCGCCCGTCCGTCCGATCGAGTGCAATCATAATATCAATGTAATACTAGTGTAACATAACTGATTTTTAACGCTTTCAAGAACTTCTCGCAAAACACCGTCGCCGACTCCACTGCCGCCATTATTAGGAGATAATAAGACTACACAGACGTATTATAATATATGTAATTGTTATCTGCTGCTGCAAGAGCCAAATTACGCGATTGGTTTGGTATTTGTTTATTTTTTAAGCTTGGTTTTCTATAACATTAGTGTTATAACGGCATACTACTACTAGTATAGGTATACTATTATTATAATATTATATACGTAACAACTCAAACGCACGAGACGACAATGTAATATTGTGGGCACCATCACAATCTGATTCGTGTATAATGTATATTATACTCGTATATTACGTGGTTAAAACACTTAACTTCTGGTTTTTAATAATTAGGAGTAAAAACATGTCATCGTTCGTTTCGATGAACGCGGTAAAAAGGAATAAGTTAATTTAGCCATTTTCGTTAATAGACAAGAACGTTCTGTGTAATTTTTATTATCAATATATTTGATTTTTGTTTTTTTCCTATCTGAAATAATTATCTATACACGAAAAACCTATTAAGATAAATGCAGAAATGAGGTTGTTTTTCATAATTTATTACTGAAGATAAGTGATTTTGGATAACTCACATTGATCATAATCATTAAAGCTGAGTTGTTTAGAGATTTTGAAATCGTTTGTTTTTAATACTAAACTGATATTATACCTAATGTTTATGTTTACAAGCGTGTCTAATTATATATGAATATGTAGATAGAATATTTGTGCCGATTTAATGTGTCGTGGAATGTTTATTTATTTATTTATTTATTCAAAGGGGCAATAGCCCAGTAACAGTTTTAAATCAATTAATATCATAACAAAATTTGACAAATGGAAAAAAAGCACAATAAAATTGTATTTATATTTCGTCAATAATTGCAGTTGTGATTTAGTGAGTTTTAATTTGCAACTATCGAATAGGTAAATGATTCCAGCAGTTGGTATTCATTTAAATAGATTCGTGAATCATGATCAAATACATATACGAGGATCTTTACGCTATATGAAAATGCTTTTAAAAAATCTGTTCTCTAGTTAACAGTTTTTGTTTGTAAAACTGTACGAATTGAAAACATTCCACAATTCACGCTTCATACTATCTGTGAGATTCGATTAGTTTGTTGTGTACCAGCTCGACATATTTTTTTTAAATCTAATTTTTTACTAAATGTACGATCATGGTTCTAGAGCGTATTAGGTAAGACAAAACTACGACGTACATAAACACAATTATATACATATAGAATTTAATCCAAATACAATAAATTCGTACTCGATAAAACTAGTTTCTACATTATAATATATTATACTATAATATATAATGCTGTATGCTCTTATTGTTATCGAAATACTTAGGACTGCCGTGTGTAAGAAATGAATAAAACGGCATAATTTACTAGTTTTTTTTAGCAGTACCATTATTATGATATTATACGTCGTATAAACGTGTAATTAATCGTTCTGAGTATATAAAGAAAAAATGTATCTTCGTGTTGACAACACTACGGTTGCATTTTTTACCTACTGCGACGTTTTATATTAATATCGTGACCGTTAAACGACTAAAAATATGTTTGCCTTCTAGCCAGCAGTGTTGGAGCAAAGCCATAGTTTCTTATATAAAATCGACGATATAGTATTATCCTCTCTATCGCAGTGGTCGCCGCTACAGCAGTGCATTTTACGCGTATCTACATTGCGGTTCACACGCGCGTTCTCCCTTATTATATACACAAACACGATCGCGTTTAATTTATCATCCGACGATATGATATTATATGTAGGTATATACGTAAGTTTAACACTATATAGACAATGACTATGGCCGTTGATGATTTTCACACTGTATAGCTTTTGACGTGTCGCTCATAAGTTTTGTTTTCAGACCTATACATAATAATAATATTATAATATACTATCAATAAAATTCTGACGTTCGCCAAACACACACACACACACACACACACACACACACACATTTACACGGTTGCATCTGACTGTAATATCGAATGAATACATCGTTGTTTACGACAGACGAGGAAATATAAGGCGGTCTGCATAGACGACGAGGGACGTTTTTTCTTCGATTCGTTTACTTAACGGAGTCGTTTAGGGTCCATCGTATAATATGGTGATTTTCCGTTAAATTACACTATTATACGCCGTACGACTACCTACATTATACTATGTACTCGTTTCTCGGCTTTATGTTATTTGTTGATTATTATTGCGTCGCTCCCGTTAAAGACCAACGATAATAATATAATATACGTCTATAATAACACTCGATAAATTCACTCCGATCAATCGGAAATTTGTTTTTGTACAAACAATCGTACACACGTATACACACACACATACACATTGTTCAAAATATTTTACACAATATGTCAATATATCATAGTTCACGCCATCATATATAGTTTTCGCAATCGTCCTGCCGAAAACCAATAAAAGTGTACGACAGTTATCCTATCATACCTATACGTTGGGTACAGACAAATCGCCATTCGTCGGAACCCTAATATATTATTACGTTATATGTTTACAATAATTCGCTATTATAATTTATACCGATAATGGATACCATACTTTATTATAATACCTATATATATTCAGATATATTTTCTCATATAATATTTTAATGTATGGTATATCGTACTTATATACATAAATATATTGTGTACCAACGACCATTGCAGTAAAGGTGTGCTATATGTTTTCAAGCATTGATTTCACGGTTTATTTGTAATTTACGAATATCTCTGTCAGCTTGTGTATGTTTTAAAAGAAATATGATTTAAATGTAACCTAACCTAACCTACTGCTGCTTATTCTTTTTTTAACGATTTATTCGGAACAATTTTAATTTATAAAAACGCGTATAAAGTAATTCATACTTCTGTTAGTCATTAAATAATTATGAATATCACAAATCATACCTTACAAATAGTATAAGTTAGCTCTTCTACGTGCAGGGTATATCACGGCAAGAATATATAATATTACGCATTCTACCTTAAAACTTGTTGTTTATTGCAAACGTTGGGTTTTTAGGTTATTATTATTTTTATTATTATTTTTTCACACAACAAATAATAATAGTATATCGAACATTGGACAAACATCGAATTCTTAAAAAGTTTTTTAATCGCAATTATTGCAACACTCTAATACGTCATAAACTCATAACATAATATATAATGTGTGTATGTTGTACACGTACATAGTTTTAAAAACGAACGTATATTATTTATACTATTTTATATTAAACGCTCAATTATATTAATTCGTGTACAGAACAATTATATTGATTTGGTCAACAGCGATAAACGTACATAATTATCGTTGCTCCGTTAATACATTAATATGATAGCTATATACATGATTAATTATCTGTACATAACAGCAGATATGGAACGCATGTAAAATAGTTGATGTACGTATGTGACATATTACACATATTAATATTCTGACTGACTTTTGAAAGGGCACAACTTTTTCAAATTATAATATATACTTGTGGTCGGGTGCTCGTATCGCCGCGTTTGTTCAATCGAGAAAAATTGACCGCAGCTTTTGTGGTATGATATACGTATATTTATTATGTATGATAGTCTTCACCCGTTAAGAGTAAATAATAATATTCATATGATTTTAAAATAAAATCATTTAAATCTCAATAAATTATTTGTGTTTTAACTACGGTGGTCATCAGTTACGGTGACACTATATATATTATAATACATCAATATACGAGTTAATAAAATTCAATTTAAGACATAAAAACGATTTATAATTAATGTAAACTTAAAAAGTACTTTAAAATTATGTGTTTAACTATCAATTTTTTTATTTATAATATATTCATTAATCATAATGGTCTAATATTCTTTCATAACACATAACACGTAAAACCGTGAAAATAATTTGAAACTTTATTGAGGATTAATAAAAAAAAAGAATATAAATATTCTTCGCGTTCATCAATCTTATACACGATAGAAATAAAAAACTATTACTTCTAAAAAACTAAACAGGCGTTTATGATTTTTTTTTTTTATAACGCTTCTGGTGTTATTATTGCACATAATATTCAGTAATTATCAGCGCGAACGATGATTAATAATGGACAGTTTTGGTTTTAATTGAACGTATTTAAATTATACTTAATGTGTCGCCGATAAAACCAATAGAATAATATACGATCGTGCGTAATCACGCGGACGTGTTCATCGTTGACAACCGTCGGATCGAGACTTAATTAAATTTAATAACTCTGTATACGATTTAATTATATTATAAACATTTTTGAATTGTAAGACTATAATAATAAAATGTGTGTATATATTATTATATGTATATGCGTGCATGTTTATCGTACACCGATCTCTACGTATACGAGAGAGAATTACTATTTCTAATCCCGCCAAGGTATACCCATATTATAGTATATTTTGTTCAATGCTCGTTTATTAAATGTATAAATAAATAAATTACTCTAAGTGTAGGTATAAAAAAATATTTTGACTGTTTAAAGATATGCTGTGCATGTGTACCTACGTAAATTTATACGCACAGTAGCCATCGTATGAATTATTTTTGCTCGTTAAAAAATGAGTGAATTGTGATGATTAAAATATAATATATGAATCGTGTTTGTACAAATTTTTGCACACATTTCTATTGATGACTATATGCATACATTTACACAAAAATGCAGTATATTATATATATATATTTTATCGCGAATTCGTTTTGCACGAACGAAATAAGTGAGTTTGTCACGAATAACGATTCAATGTACAAACTTAAGTATACATAAACATTATATTATACGTATTACGTACACAGTTATTGAAAATGATAATAATTATAAATTATTAGAGTAAATATTTAATATTTAAAAATATTGAAATTGTACATACTTTAAAGACCGTAATAATTTCAACGTTTGGCAGCTATAGTTAGTAGATAAATGTTAAAACTTATGGGTAAGTAAATAATTTGCATTGTGATTTTAGACAATAGGATATGTGTAACGCATGAGTCGGTTGACACTTGATATTTCGAAACAAATTTCGTTTTAATTTTCACCAAATATTTTTTTACGGCATTTTAATGTAGACAGCGTTGATTTTTACGCATCATAAACGTTTGAACCTTTTCAAACATCGATTTTCGTTTATTCAGTTTATTGTATACATTGTTGCGAAACGAACAACTGAATAATATCATGTGTCGAAAATAAGATCAAATATTGCATCACTAAAAATTATGTACTTCAATGTTTATTACTTTAGACGCATATATTATAATTCAAAATTATTCAGTGAAACGTCCCCTAATGAAACCTCTAAGTAGCAAAGGATTTTTTTTTAACTGAACTCTGAACGAATAACGTAGGTACACTATTTTCAGATTCCGAATGTAGGTAATTAGAAGTTTCACCGTATATTACACTTGTAACTATCTTATATTTTCAGATTAAAAATGGCGATTTAGCTGTTGTATCGTAACGAATCGTATCAAACACACAATGAGTATTTTTTAAATTATTTTTTTTGCAAATATATCTTGTTATAATAATATTGTCTAAACTTAGCCAAACTGCTATATATTTTCTTAACGTATTAATTCCAATGTTAATCACCAAAACAAATACTTTTCGTATATATTCAGAAAAAATCGTTGTCCTCTTTATATAAGTATGTCGGGCTATTCACGCCCCCGCGACATGGTTTATATTAGGTAAATTATTATAGGTATTTTATTGTTGGCGCAGTAGCCTTGTTAAAACGTTCAGGAAACGAAAACACTACAAAAACCGTTCCTGTAGCAGCAAGCTATACTACCTATATATACGTATAATACATGTATGGTATGTATATACCTGTATCAGTGTATTATAATATATAATGTAGGCATGTGGCCTATCCACAAACGAGTCGTACACGGAATCCGGCCGATATTTAATATCGAATTGTGCATCGGGAAAGAAAACGTCAAGCCGGGTACCCGTTAAACCTGTTCAATGGTATTTTTTTTTTCCGTCTGCGAGTAAATGCGCCGACCGTCGGGTTAACGTGACCCGACATTCATTGGGTTTTAAAACGATATTCGTGTGTGTAATAATATATTATTATAAACGAATTACGTCCATGACCGACGCCATCGCGCGTGTAGGTACAACATATTATTCGATACTATTCGGCGGTATTATTTCTATGTGTAGTTTGTATTATATTTTATAATAAAAATATTTTTTTTCATTAGATTAAAAAGCGCGTGAGCTAAATTGCACAATAAAATGCGTTAAATTACAACGTTTGAGTTGATTATTAAATTAGTATAAATTATAATGGTTATAATAGTATAGTATACAATAATTGACAATTGTTGTAGGTAATATAATAACGATGATCTAGGCTGTACAGCTTCAGAGATTTAATTTTCCTTAGTAAGATATAGGTATCTAAAATAAAATCAAAGTTGGAGTATTTGTTGCATAATGGCATTGCTCTTGCAATGTGAGAATTTTTTGCAAAATTAGTATTATGTAAAGAAACATGGAAAAGTGTGGGACGTATGAGATGATACGGTTATTATGCCATTCTTCAGGCGAATGCATTGTTTTTATCAAAACAAAATTATATTTTATTTCGTATGCAGTATTCGTATATCTGTAGGTACTAGTAGGGACTTATTATTATATTTCGAAGTACCTATTATAAGCAAGGTACGTATAAATTAACTCGTAGTTATTCGACGTTTCCAATGCATACGCATACAACTCGTACAAGTACCTCAATGGAAATAATATTATAATATTAATATTATTATAATTATATTACGTGCCTTCGATGTAGATGTTGCACTACTAGTGAATTTTCAGAAAATATCATGTTAAAAAAAGGCTCGGATATACTGGTTTGGCTGGTCAGTCTGCATTCCGAGATATGAATATTCGTTGTGTCATGATGAATTATTGTCGAAATAAGACCAATGCGCCATCGCTGCAATGTGAGATGTGATTTAAAACCCGTTCGGTACCATATTCTCGGTCAAACGTGTGCGTGATCTATCTATAAGTCATGGGTACCGACGTAGGTTTGAACACGGATAGGCTTATCCGTACTAAATAGGATAGAGGTAAAAAATACTCGCGGTTACGTTATTACTCTTATTGGTAACAATGAATTATATTGGTATGTACCGTAAGAATATATACCAACACTATATATATTTTTATATAATAATATAAACTGTAATTATTCGTTTTCATATGACGAAACATCCGAGTCTGTATAATAAAGTCAGTCTCGCCGATCGAACGTTCGATAAATTGCAATGTATTGCAGCAATAAGTTTGTAATTGAAACGCTTGAGATCGCGTGGCGTGGAAAACATTCGTAATTGTTGCAGTATATGATTATGTTATATTATTACAATAGTATTATTATTTTGTCAAAGGATCACGCAGTAGAAAATTTACAATCCTCGAGTATACCACAAAATTGATTATATTATGTTTGTGATTTATCGAACAGTTTAAAATAATGATTGTCGCGTATGAACAATGTCGTAATCGTATATAATTGTCTTCGATAAATATTATAATATTTTGTAATGGTATATTCGTCGTAAATTAGTATCTTAGAATGAGTCATTTCAAAACGCCGCCATTTCGATGTGGTATATTATGTAAGTACATGTATATTATATATTTTATATGTATATACGTAATACGTTCAAAGCGTGATGGCTTAATATACAAACGTTTAAAAGGGAATATTTTCCAACATCGGCACAGTTATAATAGCAATAATAGTAATAATAATAATAATAATAATCAAACGACCTGGTTAAAGAAATAAAACAATAACGTTCTCGGTTGCGTTTCAATTACGTCAGACGACAAATCACATCACACCCATACATATTATAATATAATATTATGTACAGGTGAGTAAATTATTCTATATAGTGCTGCGACATCGTTTCTCGTATGGTTCAGATAATATAATATGGCGATAGAGAGGAATTATTATAAACCTACCTACAATTTACAATAAGATACGTATTTTTTTCGAGCGGCGCTTCCCTATATTTTTTTTTTTTTTTACCGAGCACGCTTTTAACGCACGAGCGAATATATAATATATAACGTGTACGATATTATTATTATACGTACATTATAATTTATATTTTATATATTATCATGTGCTCGCATTATATATATATATACGATCGGCCCCTATCTCTTTAGTCTGCCGCATCGATAAAGTGTGTGTATCATGTGTGGATGTGTGTGTGTACATTTTTTTCTCTTCGATGTGTAATTTAAAAAAATAAAGCTAATGCATGGCCGGGAGGCGGTGATCCCGTGTCATGCAGTGGGAGGACGGGGTGCTGCGTGTACACACTCACACACACAGACATACATTGGACGCGTGTAATAACGTGCACGAACGCATATATATATATATTTATATGTACGTCCCGGAGAGCTTGACAAGCCGGCGAAGCGGTCGTAAAAACTGTAATTTAACTGCTGTTCTGGGCCCAGCACGTATATAGTTAGCTGATAAATTAAAAAAAAAAAACCCGTGAGAGAGACAGAGAGAGAAAGAGTGAGCGAGCGAGTGGGAGAGGAAAAAGCCAAGGGTCGTAAAAACTAAAAACCGCGGGGAAGAAGAAAGTTTTTATTTTTTCGAGTACGGCTGGGAAAATCGGATAGCAAACGCCCAATTCCTTTGTAATGATATATGCTCATTTCTGCCGCAGTATGGTATATTATTATTATTATTATTATTATTATGTATTTAATATCGCTGTGAATTCGGTTTTGATAAAAAAAACAAGTATTATAATGTAGGTTTACCGGCAAAAACTCAATTCGTGTACGACCTCGACTGTAATATTTGGACTCGATTTCAATTGTAGGTACCATGTTAGATACCATGTTAGATAGTGGGGGGATGGTTTTCCTTTTATTTAAATGTATATTTTGAATTGTAATAACTGTAGTTGGTCCGAATGAAAATTCGTAATCGTTAAAAAAGTCCAACAATTATATTTTATTTACTACTAAAAGTGACCAACAATTATTGTTTTTTATGCTCCCGTATTGCGTTGTATATTATATGCTATTGGTAACGTATTAATGTATACCTATTATATACATGTACGGACCTATATAGGTAAATTTAAGTACTTAAATATATATATTAGGTAATAGGAATAATATAACTGTTTAATGTGTTTATTGCTAATATATAATAATGCTTGAAAACGATAATAATTGTTCGATTATGTATGTATAATATTATTTGACCTCTGACTGGAATAACAAAACATGAATTGCTATATTTGTGGCCAACGAGGAAGGTTAATACAAGGTAATAAAATAAGATGATACTTTGTATATTATGAATTCTCTAATTCTCGCACTCCACAGACCACGCGAACGTCTATGGTCTATATAATATTTATAATAATGATAATAATAATAATATAATATGCACTTACAAGTTACGACTGTTACAAGTAATAGTAATTGGGATTATGTTGACAAATATATGTTCGTAAAATAATAATATAAAATGAATTATATAATAATAAAAAAACAGTTCATTAGACTCTTGAACTGTACATTAAGAATTTAATATCTCAAGTTTTTTTTTTCGGTTATTTAAAACGATAAAATATAATTATGCCACACATACTGTGAAATTTTCAGTAAAATTCATTTTTATAATACTAAAGAACATTAAGCTAATATTTCTTTTTAATTTACCGTGTCTCTTATAGTTATTCAGTTATTTTAACATTATTTATTTTTTATAAAATTATAAATAGGTATTTATCTTAATTCGGGTTTGTAGACGTATTACTTTTCATGCAAAATGTATGTAATGAAATAACAAATATTATTTTAAAATTTAACTTCAATTAGTTTAATACCGACTATTGTATTTGTATATAATGATGTTTAATAGTCAGTCATTTATATAATGACGTTTTTTTTAACAAAAATAAACTGTTGTTTCTAATGACTATGAACATTATGATTTATATAAATTGTAATATTAATATTAAATAAAACATAGACCATGATTCATAACGTATGAGCAATATTAGAAACACTTAGAAATATTACATTGAAAAAATGTTTTAAATGTTAATTAAAATGAACTATACATGTATAATATATAATATGCAAATAATAGTAAAATAATTTATCTCATTCATTTAAGTATGACTGTCGTTGATAATCGTTTTTCATAATATATTATATCAATTGTCAATGTGTATGTAGGGCCTGCAGTGATAAATTTCTTCAGTTTTGACTAAGTTATCGATAGTTGTAAGTGCTTTAAAAGTGTTTTATATCGTTTTTATTACACCCATCAAATCTTAAATGCATGTTAAGCCATAAACAAATATTTTATATGACATTTAAATAAGATTATACGTCAGTATAAGATATCTATAATGTCAAATATAAAAATTAAAACCGATATTAATTGACATTAAATCAAAAAAAACCAATATATAGTATACTCGGTAGATAATAACAAACGTTTAAATAGAATCTGGAGGAAAAATTAAATTAAATTTAACACACTATTATTGATTTCTGTTTTCGTAGATTAATGTATCAAAGTGATAAAATATAAAATACGGTCTATTTAAACTCTCCGTAGTCCGTGTATACACTATACACGTATTATATATAGACATATAGTTAATAGATATCTATAGCGTTGTATTCAATACATCACGACAGACAATCGTTGTCGGAGATTGTCATTATGCCGAACACCAAATTTAGGTCATAAACGACGATAAATCGATGTGACAGAATAATAATTTAGTATATATAAATCGTAAAACAGTATTATAATATAATTTATAAGCTATATATAATATTATAATAGTATATAATATGGTTCGGTCGAAGGAAAAAAAATACTTAGCTACTCGCAGATGGCAAAAGAAATCAATAAGAATATAAGACGCACGCGTAGTATAATATTAATTGTATCTATAATAAGCATTGTAATACCATTTTTATCTGAGGTGTCCAGAGTATAGAAAATATATTATAATGCATCACGTCGGCACGACAATTATATCGCTGTCGGGACAAACTATAAAAGTAATTATTTAATTTAGAAAAAAAAAAACCAGATTAAAGCGACATCGTTAAATGTTTTGTGCGTCAACTGCGGTGTGGAAATAATCGGCGGTGGACGGTTATAACGACATAATGCGAGATAAGTCTCATCGAATCTATAATCGAACAACAATTATAATATTATCGACCGATTAAACGGTAAAGGCCGCCCGGGGCCAGTAGCTTAAATAGCCGCTGACCGTTCGTCCCGGCAATAGTCAATCGTTTGCCATCCAGGAGAAGTCTACGACTGCCACACGACGATGAAGACTTATTGAGACGACTACAACAGCGACGACCAAGACTTGGACGACTATCACCACGACTTAAGACGACTATGTCGACGACCAAAACTACAACGATGGTGAGTACCTTCGTTTATTTTTCTAATGCTTAAACAGTTAAACAATAAATCATAACTTTTTCTGCGTTCGTTCGAAATCGTTTTCATATAATAAATGTACCTATTATGTATACGCTGCCGCCACTGAGAGAGCTATAAGGGAAAATATGTGTGAGAAAAAAATAATACTCGTAAAAATAAAAAAAGGATAATAATTTATTTATAAAAAAAATTTTTGTGTCTGAGACGGATATGTGTTATTGCCTTTTAGTTCGTTTTACGAGCACGTCGTATAATATGCACACACACATTTATACAATATGTATATATGTATAACATATACTTCATGATTTACCGACTTTAACGCGAGCACGTCGTATTAATTATTGGCCCGTGAAATTTTGAACCGAACGAATGCGTTTTTTGCCGTGTGTTCTATACTAACGCGTTATAATTTATTATATTATACTTCAATTATTTATAAATTTATAATACCTATCGATAATATCATCATATTAATTTGCCAATTTTTTTTTGTCAGCGAACGACTTATAAAATGTTATTAGGAGAGGTGTATTTTGGTTATATTTTTTTTTATTTAGCATATTTATTTATTGAGTGGTCCGTACTTTATTAATTCAACTCAAGTTATTTTCTTTTTGATAAAAAGAACCACTGATCATTTAAATATAACTATACTCATTTTATATAGGTACGTTGTGTTGAACCACTCTACCGATTTTCACTTTCGTTATTATTTAACATTAATAAAAAATAAACAGCATTTTAAAATAAATTCAAATTTTTGATCAATTTCGGCTGCACACTTATACTGTAGATATACATGCGGTATATAAACACTAAAATTATTACTAATACATTCATGTCATTATAAATACTATACTAGCCATATATTAAATATTTCCATATATAGACTGTATGTCAGATGTCTGCATAATAAGTTAATATACATGTTACCTACACAATAGGTATATTTCACTTATTATTTTCTATTAAAAAAATAAAATTATTTACTATTTTAATAAGCCCCTTAGTAAAATCACTTCAATATGTACAATGTGCATGCGTATAATATGCACACACATAGACATATATAAATATATAAAATATAATATATGGCTTGTGATGTAATTATTTTTTTTATATAAATTATATCCCAAGTGTCTTTTATTACTTAACAAATGTCCAGAGGAAATAATAATACCCCATGGTGTAGCTATAGATATTATTATTAAAGATAGTGTAGACCGACGAAAGGAAATACAATTTATGCGTTTTCACCATTTAAGTAAATTAGTTGGTACAATTTTATTTAATAGGTATATATTATATAATCATTTTAATTAAAAACATTAATTGCACGGGAGTAATAAAATGGTAGTGTGTTATAATTGTTGTAATTGCGAGTATTGTGATGGTTGAACTCTGCAGTGAGAACTTATACATATAGGTACCATATTAAAAATAAATGTTTATAAAATTTTTTAAACGTATAAAATTTAACTGCCGTTGCCATGTTTTAGTTTTGATAGTCATATACAATTAACTTAGAAAAAAAATAATAAATTATACACGTCTGATGGGAAATTTTTTGAAAAATTGTGATTTTAAAATTATTGCAATTAACGATTACAGTCGCCGTCATAATTACTCTTACACCGATTATAAATAATTAATATGCGTTGCGGTCGTATCAGTTTCGATTTATAACTTCTTCTGTAGTAGGTACCTATTGCAGCTAAAGACCCAATAACGGCGGCGGTGGTTATATTGGGATTTTTTTTTTTATGTACACACAATTACGCTCAAATCAATATTATGATAATGAATTAATGGAAACAAAAAAAACAACCGATGCGTACCTTAAATTACTTTTTCTATGTCCTTTTACGTGTACCTATATATATGATTATAAAAACCCGCTAGTCGTCTGATAACTGTCGTCTGCCGTTTGTATATTTTTTAAAAACAATATACATATCACGTCATCTCACTGGATCCTATATATCGTTTTTAACCCTACACATTATATTATGTTCGACGATAGCTGTTTTGCCATTAATACGTTCGTGTCACACACACACACACACACACATTAATATACACGTATACGATTTAACGTATATATATGTGTACGCCGTATGGGGGCGCGGAATCCATTACGACACTCTCTGCGGCGACGACCCTCTCCATTATAAATTGTACAATTCCATTGCGCGCGCCATTGCTGCCGCATTTATATAAACGCAACATCAGCGAGTATATACCCACCGCCGCCTCCACCACCGCTGCTGCCGATGCGAAACCGTTTCCCGTCCGATGTAACAACCCTCTGGGCATTCTCCTATCCGCACATAACGTACAAAGCGATATATTATATATATAGAGTATATATGCGAACGCGGTGTGTGTTCGAGCGTACGCACGCATATCAGAGGGTCGAAGGAGAAAAAAATAGCCGGGGGTTTGTTTTTTTATATTTCGATTCGCCTCTCTTCCGTTCCCCGTTTTCGCTATTATATACAATATATAAGCCGGCCCCCGCAAAAACCCGTCACAGTACCGCACCGGGGCCCGAAGTATTTGCACAGTGTCGGCCGCGGCGGACTTCCGTCCGTCGCCGAACGCGCCGAAGACCGCGATTTGTTTTTGTTTTCGGTTTTCGTTTTTTTTTTCATTGTCATCTTTCGACGTCTTATCCGCGCGCACAACGGAAATCCGGCCGCGACGACGGTGTAGGTATCTGTATATAGGTATGTTTTATGTCCTTTGTCAACGAATCTCACGTAGGTACGCGTTACCACATGTTTACTCATATACTTACATCTATAATACCTATATATATATATATACGTATGTATTATATATTTTTATATATGCACGTATATTTACTATTATTATTATTATTATTGTATTTAATGGTGCTCCGTCGCAGTGTCACGCAATGACGTATATTATTTATTGCCGAACGCGTTACATTATTATATTATATACATTGTTATCATGGTATACTTATGCGTTATATGTGTTTGTTTTTCCCTCCACAGGTAAATATAGTACAACGCGGCCAGGTGTAGCAGCGAAATATGCCGCCATCGCCCATTATAACGTACACGAGTAATGCGTGTGACGGAATTACGTCTGGAGAATCGGAATCAACGGATTATGCCCGCAATGTACACACACGACCGAACGTCGCGTACTGCATAATATATGATTATTCCAACACAATGGTGCGGCGGCAATACTACGGCGGCGCGGAAGTGAAGAGGAAACGAAAAACAATAACAGAGGTGACGATTTTTCCATACGTACACATAGTGATTTTAACACGTACGCCCAATACATTGTAATGTATATGGTTTGTGTAATATGGCGAGCGAGCGTGTTTCTAGGTTAAGTTATAAGTACATAATATACATTGTCACCTCCCCCTATCGTTGCGTATTACCTTTTGTTTTTATCTAAGCCGCGACAGTGCGTTCGGCTTGCATATAATATGTTTTTTAGTTATTTGTTTTTTATTTTTGTACGTTTTCGTCGCGTGCTCTTGTGGAAACTCTGCGCGTTACCGAGTCACGGCTATACCCGCGAGAATATCGCATATTATTATTTATACGCCGAACGCTGTGCCGTCAACCGTCGTCGTTTGTATGGCCCGTACCGTGCGTCCTATCCGCCAGTTCGATGTACTTTAGGTATTATTATGTAAACGCCTTTTAATTATACGACCCTATATGGCTAGTGACTTTCGGCGGAAGTACAACAGGAAGCGGGTTGCCGTAATTTTGGAGTCTATACACCAAAAACGACGGCTCGAAAAGTGATCTATTTTATTGTCGTCCCGAGATGCATTGAGAATTTCTCCAGTGTAGGACTTCTGCAAACGACTCCGTGACGCGCAGCCTTTCGGGTCGCGTGCGCGTAGGACTTTATCGTTCGGGCGCGTTGTGGGGGGGTGGGCGCTGGGTGAAAAGCCACTCCTTCGTAGTCGCGTATCGATCCGAGGCGGGGCGGGACGAGCGTTCACCCGCCGTTGGCCCGGCAAAAGTCTGCGGCAAACGGCGGGCGCAGGCGCCGCGGCGGTGACTTTGCAGCGCGCCCGGCTTCGGAAAAGCCGCAGCCGATCGTGTCCTTTGCGCGACCGACGCATATGTCGTCACACCGCAATCGTCGTCGGCGGTGGCTGTGCGTCATCGTCGTCGTCGTCGACGCCGCCGCCGTACACACATCGCGCCGAGAAGCTCGACCGAGAAATCGTCCCGCTCAAGCTCTTCGTCCTAAAAAGGTAATCGCGCCGATTTATATATAGATTTACATGCGCCTTTTTAAACGAACTCCGCTCTGGTTGTTACAATTTTTTCGGGCCCCCTCCGGTCGAATGGCCGCTAACAAACATGGCCTCTAACCCTTTTGTGTGCTCATATAATATAATAACGCGATCGTATGTATGTATAATACGTACACACACACACACACACACATACATATTATTATATTATATTGTACACTCGTCGGGTTTCGTGCAGCTTTGTCACCCTCCGGCACGACGATGAATAAAAATAATCTTTTGTGAATCATTTCGCTCGTTCTCTCTCACTCTCCCGCGACGCCGTGACTCGCGTGGTCCGCCACCAACAGCTATTGTTCGCGGCGTCCGGCCTAGAGGGTTTTTTTTCGTCGTTCGATTTACTATTTTTTTTTTTTCCGTACATACATTATACAAATACAACACGTCGCGCGTATACCATATCGTTATTATTATTATATACATTATATTATATTATTGTCTTTCCATTTCCAGATGTGTGGCACCGGTTACAATGTGATTCACAATGAGCTGCTGCAGTTCCTCGGTCCGTCCGTCCGCCGGCGGTCCGCCCTCCACCGAGCGCCGCTGCTGAGCTGCAAATGTCGACTCGACGAATAATGCGTGGCACCCTGTACGTATACTAAATGTATCCTGAGTGCATTATAAAACTGTCCGGTATACCTTCAGTATACGTAACAGGGTACCATACCGATCGTCCCAAAGTGGTCCCGTGGTGCTGCCTACGACGTCATCACCGCCGCCTTTTCGCGTACAATTTTATTTTTATATACATATTAGGTGCATACCTACTACATAAACACACATAACGATTTGTCATTTTATTTTTAACATGCAAAATATTAAGATTGTTACAAAAAATAAATTAATGCATTGTGGCGGTTGCGCATTTAATACACACACACGCACATTAAAATATGTTACATAATAATAACATCGAAATAGGTACACATATACACATCTATAATTTATATACATATAATATATAATACATAAATTATGATTATTATAACATAAATTATTGTTAATATTGTTTTACTCGGCAAGCCTACTCGATTTACAATTTGTTATTTTTTTTTTATATATTATATTATTATCACTATCTATTACAAAATGCCTTACTTTGAAAAAGAAAAACAATTCATAAATATCTATTATAATATACTCTATAATTGTATGACTGTTATCGTCGCGAGATTGTAATCGGAAATAAAAAATAATATACATACCTATATAACATACATACTTACATTTATATTTATATTATATTACATATTGTGCATTATATACGCTCGCGAAACCCGTTTGCCCCGATGGGAAATTGCACGACAGTAAATCCGTAATGTTTACGATGTTTTCTACGATACGAAAAACGTGTAGGTTTATTATTATTATTATTATTAGTGTATAGTAGCAGTTTTAGTAGGTATATATAGCGAAGAGTAGGCTTGCGTGATGTGTTTTAATATACACATAGATTTCTATAAATAGCGCATTACAATAATATAATATATTATATTACGTAAAATGTGTAATAATATTATTATAATATTATATGTGACGCATATCGTATGTATACTTAACGGATTTTTAAAAACGTTTTGTAATTTTTTTTTCGATCAAATGATAGCTCATGTCATGGGCATTACAATAAAATTGTACGTTTGGGTGGTGTATACGTTTTTTAGTCCTGTGAAAACCGTACGATATTATAATATAACAGATATATCTATAGCCACATAGGTTCAATCGAGAGCTTGCGCTAATTTTTAAAAGGTCTGATATCTATAAGCTTTATATTTCTATAAACATTGTACAGAGTTTGATTTTAGCATTTATATAATATATACATATAGGTAATAGGTATGTATAAAGAATATACAATTAATGAAAAAAAAGTAGTGACACTCTGGTTCACGATAAGGTGTACTGAACATTCGAACCTATAGGTTAGGTTAGATAGTAGTAAAAGTAATTTATTAAGAATGCACGTGTTAAACTTAAAAATATAATACACTCACTACACAACATTAAATTCTAAAACACATTATTAATTAAAATTCGTACGCTTATAAAAACGTTTTACAGGTCATATTTGCGTTGTAAATCAAAATATTAGGAATATAATATAAATTTAATATTTTACTCACTATTATTAGGATTTAGAATGTTGTAATGGAAATACGTAAGTATGTAATTTAAAATTTTTTTGAAGCAGCAAGCAGAACAATCTTATAATATGTGGCTATATTATTTCATAGGTAATTGAATACAATATGACACGGATACAGGTAAATAATAGTTATATATAATATAATGCATATATTATTATTTTAAAGAATAAAAATTGTACAAACCAGTTTTCCAAAAATATGTTTATGAATGCATATACTAAAAAATGATTAGTGTGAAAGAAAAATCCATTATCTAACATCAAATAATAATTTTGTAAACACACAATATATCAGTAAATGCAAATATTATAATATAATATCTCTGTATAAAACGGGATAGTGTATAATAATATAGTGTCTACAATACGTCAACTTTTTAAAATTATAATACACAGTATTTCCGTATAAATAATTAAATAAATTAAATTGAACACGGGCGGGCACCATAAACTCGCAATAACTGTTAAGGTTTTTTAACGTATATGAAGACGCTGTAACGTTAACAATACTATACCATAGATAGATGTTTTTTTTTTCTAAGAATAATAAAATAATAAATATTTGTATTAAATTGATAATAACACATTAATAATAAATATTATAAATACATTTTTAATTAAATGTTATAAACGATGTCCTGCAACGAGCGAAATATTATAATTGGTATTAAATTTATGATACAATATTATAACAACGTAAAACTATATTTTGGACACCTATATACTTGCGTGTTACAATATGTGATAGATATTTTAGTACCTATGTGATAAAAATTTTAACCATTAAGAATTAAGATGGTTATGTTATGAATTAGTTTGACGAATAGATTTCCGTGCATATAGTGTGTATAAATTTACATTAAAATTAATTCATTTACGTTAATACTTATAGTTTGAAAAATAATAAATAATAATGAATCATTGTAATACGAAAAGTAGTTATATACTGAAAATGCATTTTAAATTAATTTGTGGAATCGCATAATATTTATTTTGTTTGTATAACACTTCCTACATAGGTAGTTGTTACACTTCCTGATATAGTCATACCTATATAATATATATATTATATTATAGATAATATAATTATAAGATATAATATATAGTATTAAATTAAAATTGAAGATAATAAACATGATTTTTTTTTGAATTTATTATGGAACCAAAAATAATAATTTAATTTAAAAAAATAAATAAATATTTTACACTTGTTTCTATAGCTATCCTTTGATTATAAAATGAATAATACATATTTATACGTAATTCAATAATTTATTGGTAGTGCATTAGTTAAATTTTATTTTAGAATGAAATACTCGTATATTTAAAATTACTATATATTTTTATAATAAATGTTATTATTTATGGTTCTTTTATTTTTCGATCGTAAATTATCTGCTTTAATCATAAATATGAATAAGTTATTAATAATAACGAATATTTTTGATTTAATGAAATGCATAATATATTGTATTTTGTATACCTACAAATTAAATATAGGTACGCCTATATTAGTTATTACAATATTCAATAAATCATGATATTCGAATAATGAATTTGTGAGTGAAATTTGATTTAGATTTATCTAATTTAAATAATGAATTTATTATATATAAATATACAATTAAAACGTTGTAAATTGTTCATTTGAATTGATTATTTTGATTATAAAAATATTACACTAACAAATAAATAATTTCAAATTATATAATATATATAGGTAGGTACCTGCTAAACATCATAATTAAAAAAGTAGTATTATACATTTTGTACACACAAATTTCAAGTTTTAAAATTCAAGTGTATTAATTTATAAATTTATACACGTTTTAAATGTCCTATTGTTTTATATATAAGAATCAGAAAACTGGTCAAAATCAATATTTTTATAATTTTAAGTTTGTACGATCATTATTTATTGAGTTATAACAGGTATTTAACGTAAAAATAACGAATAATCAAACTCAAAATTAAAACAGTAGCTTTATATTTTATTAAGTATAGAAAGGTATTTGTGATTCTTTTCTCAAATCATGGGACATAATATATATATAGTTATATTCTTGGGAAGACAACTATGAAAATATAATAAAAAATGACTTGTTTAAAAAAACATATATAGTTAGGTACATTCGTGGTTTAAACAGTATTATTATAAATATTTATATATTATAATTATTTACACGATATAATATATAAGTTAGTTTCGTGATCGTTCAGTTTGTATATGTCATATATGTATATATACGTAAAGTACTGGTTTCTACCTTATTGTATAAATATTTAGAATTCAAGAGTCATATTTATCACACTGTACGTCAGCCGATATTTATATATAAAATATACGGTCATTAGACTAATTGGGACTGATAAACCATAATATGATATAAATATTTTACATTATTATAAATGTACAGTAGTGTTATCTGTTATTGTTTTATGTAGGTGTTAAAGTATCTATATGCATACAGTAATATTAAGAGTTTCCAACCTTATTGAACACCTGGTATGTACCTATAATTACGTACCTATTACGTACCTACACGTACCTATATAGTATTTTTTTTAAAAATTATATCACCTAATATGTAAAATACGGTCATGTATGTTTTCACAGATTCTGTGCACGTCAGAGATACAACGGATTTGTGCGTATATTCTATATGTATACATATAATATGGTATATAATGTATTGATATACACGTACCTACGTACCTACGTACATAGGTACCTATAATCGTGCGAGCAGTAAGCATGAATCCAATTACGCATGAAATGAGTTTCAATTTTCATAATACATATTATTATATACGTCATAAAGTCGTAAAAATGTTGTACGCGTATATTTTACATAATAAATATAACGCCAATATAACTCAATTAATTATTCATATATATATATATAATATATATCCTTAGATATACTTTTTAGATCATAACTCGTAGGTAAAAATATGTGTTTAAATATGCAGTGCTTAAATTGACTTAATTAAAATTTTTAATTATCATTTTATCTAACTATTTAATGTAAGTTCTCGAATACGCGTTAAAAAAAATTAGCATTCTAAAGTATGTATGTATGATAATATATTATATTTATAGTTCAATTGAGCGTAACATAACCAAAGGAATATGATTGGTTCTCGATACATAATGCTTTAAAATGATCATCCGACGTACACACTATATGATATTTTGATTTTCATTCTCCTACCTACACCAAAACTCGTTCGAAACATACCTTTTGCTATAGTGATTTTGATACATTATACAGGTATAGAATGCGTGGATCGCTTTTTAAAACCTACCCCCCTCGGACGCGAGATTACTACAAATCGTGTTCAGGATATGAGAGAATTTTTTTTTACCATCGCGATGACCCAATTTTGGGGACAAAAGATGTTTTTTTTTCTTTCAGAGAACCGCGATACTTGTACAACATATTATACCTAATGCGCGCGCGGGCGTGTGTTTCGGTTACCTATATTTATATTTTATACGTAACTTACACCTATACGTGATGGACAGCGATTGCCGATTGGACCACCTGAACGCGTCTAATAATTTCGTTACGACCGTAACCGAGTTCGTGGTATATACACCGTAAACACGCATACACATCACACATAGAATATATAACAATAATATACAGGTAATAATATGATAATATAATATAATACGCATGTATAGTGTGTTGCGTGGAGTGTAGTTTTTTGTCGTTGTCTCGACGGTTATTGTTTCGGAGATCGGAGCAAAAAACTCGTCCGCGAGAAACGAAAAGGGTTAAAGAATTCTTTTGACCAAGACAATGCAGTCGTCAAAGGTGTATAGGTTAGTGGTGTCAGGTATACCCTGCGGTTGTCCACGTAATGTGCGGTGAGAAAGGGGTCACTGGGCCACGCCGCAATGTTTATTGCGGCTGGGCCATTATTACGAGGGAGCGACGTTTAAAAAGAAAAAACGAATAAATTTGTCTCAAAAAAAAAAAAAAAAACACGATTCTGATGCAAAGGATATGTGGGTCAAGAGAAAACGACAGTCCGCCTTGGTCATCGACCAATCGGCGACGGTCTCGCGTTTTTCGTATAGGTGGATACGCTCGACGACGATTATTATCACTGTACTCAGACCAGTTAAGCCCTTCTCGGTCGTCTCACTACTCATCGTCGTGTATTCGGCATTCGGAATTCGAGCAGACCGCTACTTGCCAATAATCTCTCATACACCTACAACACCGCCAGTCGAAGATCACTGGACCTGCACTTAAACGACCATACCAGCGCCAAGGTGAGTGAAATTTTATACCATTACCATTATTATAATATGACATTACGGTACATCGTCCACGAACTCCGCACGTTACGTTCAAAGGTGATGGTCACGGGGCATCGGCTCTCGGTCGCGGCCAAGTATAGAGGAACGCGTCGTGTTTATAAATAGAATAGGTTTTCGTTTCGGCCGCGATCCAAAGCACCGCGTCTATAGCAAGTCCCTGAGGGAGTGCTGTGCATAGGTTCCTCGGTGGAGTTTCCCCGGAGACACGGCGCTACAGGTGGATTCAGTTATACAGTAGGTCTATTATAGAATATACGTCCCGCGAAATAATATTTAAAATAATTTTATTCCCGCCGGGAGTTTTCGCAAAAATTTCACCACCCGACTGCGGGCGGCCGACTCTGCCGCCATCTGGGCGATCGGCTATCCCGTCATCCCCGAGGGTAGTTCGCGGACAGAGCGAGAGAAAGGAAAGGCGGCACGGCCGTCCGCGCGCGTCGTCCGGTCGTGGCGGCAGGTCGAGGGGTACGCTCCGCTACCATTATTGTCCTCGCGACCTGCGCACGACTCCTCCTATCCGGCATGGCGCCCGGCGGCGGTCGGCTTGGCCATCGCCGCTGTCGTCGTCACCATTACACAATACCGTCGCCGAAATTTCGCGATCACGATGGAAGGATCATCGGCCGCCGTTGCGCCATGATTTTTTTTTTTTGCAAAATAATGATGACATACTGCCCCGCATGGTTATGGTGGTTTTATTTTTTTTTCGTGGCGATTCCGTTTGTATCTGCAGCAGAGATGTAGTCCGTAGACGGTATTTTTTAAGAAGGACAAAAATTATGTGTGCTGGCTTTAGACCACTTGACGCACTTTAGGGGACCAAGTACACTCACACTCGATAATCATTTCGTTTTTATGCATCAACCCAATAAAACGAACCTCAATTAATTATAGCTTCAGTGCCCATACACTTATATTTAATAAAAAAAATCAAGCTCTTTCGCAAATACTTTATTTTTTATGCCGTCTACGTGAAGTAAGGAGTATAAATATATATTTATTTATATGGTGGTCGGTGGACTATAAGATTGATGTACCTACTGCAATCGAAATTATAAAATTTTGTATAGTCGCGTTATTCCATATACTATAATACATTAGTCTTATACATATAAAAGTTCTTCATAACAATATTACGAATATATAGAATGTAAATGTTTAATCTTATGAATATGCATGATGGGTATTATGTTTCGATTATATATATATAAATAATACGGTAGTAGATAAAATATAACTTGAAAGAAATAAACTTGACTAAATACCTATTACTGATTAACATTTTACGTTGTATTTATATTGTACAACTCTGTTCCAAATCGATAGGTATTAAACCTATAATTATAATGTGTATATTATTGGTATTTAAATATTCAATTGATTAAAAATACATGTATATATATATTTCGGCTATTATCCTTGGAATTATAAATTGAAACAAGTTAGAAAATATAATACTTTTCGATGTATCAACGTTTTCAAATAAAAATTATTTATTTAATAATTCACAAAAAAAAAAAAAAGGAAAAAACATTTTTGACAGGATAAACACCTCAAAAATCTAAATATTTAAGTATACTATTGGGAAAAGGTCTTACAGCTTTTAAAGTGACTTGGTATTTTATTCTATATTATATTTTGCATTGTTGCGTCCCATTTTGCGCTAACATGTATTTATAGATTTAGTAACTATTTTTTTATATGTAGATAGGTTTTCTATACCTAAATCAAACAAAGGCCGGTTGACCGATGCAGTCGTATATATAGGTACACATAAAATCGTGACGAAAGACATAATATATATATATATATAGTGTTATAGTCGATAATGTTTGTATTGGCACAGTAAAATAATATATTATATCAATATATCTGATGATTGACGACGAGTCACAGCCTATGCACGCGAGTTTCCGATATCGCATGTATACAAAACATAAATACAGTATTATATATAAATATACATAATATATATTATTTTGCTGCAGGACGACACGTATAAAACGGTTTTATGCGTTCAGAGTGTGCACGCGCGCTTATAGCCAGACCGTCATTTGAATATTATGAACGGTGTTTTCAAAGTCCACGCACTATAGACGTATAAAATAGTCGGTCGTCGTTTTTACGACCGTTTTTATAGAGTAGTTTACGCGCAATCAATGTACAAACATATATACACATCGCATATAATAATATAATATATAAATATATATATATATATATAACATAATAATGCGCATAAAGCGTAAATGCCGCAGTTGCGGTTGATCAAAGTCTGTATTTGACTTGCATCCTGCAAAGTGCATCGTACACAACAGCAGGTCAATACCTATATTTTGTACTTATAGGTACAAGGTGTACAAGGTACTAACATGTTATGTGCAAGTATCTATATGTCGATGAAAAAATTTGTATTGGTTCACAGGAAAAGTAAAGAACCCATTTAGTTTTGTCGGGATTTAATGTGTTAAGTCGGAATTAGAATGAATTGACCCGAAGTCGTCAAATTTAATCGTAAGAAATGTATTCATATTATAGGTATCTATTTACCGTTTTTCGATAGTTTTGTTTTATAGTGTGTTATAGAAACAAGTATGTAAAATCTATATATGTCGTTACACACCTGTATAGTTGTATTTGGAAGTTTGAACTATTGTCTATTGTATTGTTAAGACCTCTACACAGTAATAGATCATTATTGGTTTTTTTCAGCTGCGACTGCAAGTCTGCAGCAAATGTGTTCTTAGGGTACCTATGTAGGTAGTTCTTATCATCTCTATCTTATTATTATTTGAAATCTATTTTTTTCTAAATGCGATAACAGCTAGTTAGTTCTGTATTATTTCTTACCTATTATTTTGGACACCGCTGGCGTAGACACACATCACATTCATAGGAAAATTATATGATTTCCGGATATGTCGCGACACTACATCATCACTTCACAGTACCATACGGCGATAAGAATACTTCATTCCCGACACGTGACCGAGTACGTCACGTGTTCTCGCGTACCGAACTTTCCGTCACCTGGAAATCATAAAACATTCGAGTTCATTATTAATTGTGCTCGATACATAGTAACATGTAATATACATAATATAATGCCTATACATGAGTATAGATAATATTAAGACGTAGAAAATATTAAGTGTCTGTCTCGTTGACAAAAAACCATAAATTATTAGCGTTATTTCGTCCAAATTTATTAACAGATTTTTTTTAAAATATATAATATATTATACTAACAATATATTATTATAATAGTCTGTGTCCAATGTTTTAACATAATATTATTATATACTATCAATTAAATTATTTGAGTAAATCAGTCAAATGCTTGTACAATTCTCGGTTGAAAATAAACTGCCTCATGAAAGTTATTAATATAGTGCTCGAATTTTAAAGCATAGCTTCTTTTTTCATATGTGAGATAGAAATATAATTTTTATACACAAATTCGTTTCACGTCTAATTCTGATTCCAAATAAACCAATTTATTTTTATTTTTTATTATTTTATTTTTATTTTTTATTTATTTATTTATTTTTCATTTATTTCAGCTGTATAATTTTTATATGTTAATTATGCTACTATAGCATAATAATAAAAATCGAAATAATAAGATAGGTACGTAAAAACCCAGAATGCGTTATAGGTATTGGATTATTATTGTTTTCGTTATCGGCATGTTTATTAAATGTATTAAAATCTACATATTATAGCGAGCAGTATCTATACGGCCAGTATGCCTCTAACATCGATATCGACCATTTTTAAATTTAAAATTTAGTATTGTAATTTATTTAAAACCTCTTGTATGAAGTATGCATCGATCAATTCAATGGATGTAGAGAGTCGTTTTCTATGTATAAAAATATTCCGTGGGACAATATAGAGTCAGTTTCACTGCAGTATATCTAAAGAAATACATGGTAATTAGGTAATTCTTTTTTTAAATTTAAATTAATTGTTCACTATTTTTTATTCATTTTTATAACTAGTTCGTGTTAATTTTTGGTCATGTTTTTTTTGCATTTTTTAAAACTAATTTTACTTCTCTTTTGATTTTTTAAAACAATAGTGAGCTTTTTTTATTGGTTATTAAGCTTTAAAATCCGAGCCCTAGTTGTTAATTATTATTAAACGGATATTTTGATTAATTATTATACGCGTATAAATGACTAGATGATGTATCATATAATATGACCAACATAACAAAGCACACGATCTAGTTAATGATTGTTAAAGTATTAAATCAGTTAAATATGCTATTTATCAACTACGGTATATTATATTTTTTTGAAACTTTAAACTTAGATGTACATTGGGTACATTATTTCATTCGTATGACTTTAGAATATAATTTATACTATTAATAATAATGTAATGATATAAATAAAATTGTTAACCAAAATTTATGAAATTCTTCAAAACTTTTGTACATTTAAATGTTAATCAAAATGTCGATCAAAATATGATTCGTGTGCCGGTACGTCATATTTTATTTTTTTATTATTTATTTTAGAGGGTTTTATTTATTCGTTGCGGTAATTTCATGTTTTTATCTACACATAGTACAAATGAAACGGATAAAGTTTAATACCGCACGTGGAACATCGCAGTCCATACTCAATGGGACTAACCCTTATCGCGGTTAGATTAGATCCATGTTCGCCATTTCGCTGCTTTATGCGAAAATTCTTCTCCCCGAAAGTTTAGTAATACGATTACAGCTGCTTCAATAGGTAGTCATTGTAGTATAAACAAAGGGGGAAATAATCCCATTTTTGTTCGGCAACCGTAAATTAAACTCGGGTACGTGCACAATAATACAGCTTATACTAATGGCGTTTTTGAGGATGGCGTATATAACGTTTAAAACATTATTAATAAAACGTTAACCGTTTAATTTTTTTTTTTCATAAAAATAATAGTTATGGTCCAGGTTGTTATTTTTATATCCATTATTTTTTGACTGTACATTGTATCTCTAGCGATATCCCTCGAAATATACGCGTGTATATTGTCCTACAAAAGTTAAACTTTAAAATCTTTAATTTAACTAACAACGAATAGTAGGTATTTTATTATTCTTTATTATTTTTTTTCTGTTACTAGTCCCCTATCGACTTGATACATTAAACAACATCGTATCAACTTTATACCTTTAGCCTCACAACTCAATAATTAGTGTTTCTTAGAATTCCAAAATTTATTGTTTAAACATCAATACCATTCAAATCGATTTTAATCGATTACTTCGAAAAAAAACCATTTTATCTTATATACGTATATTTATATTCACCTACACGGTTACAACTTATGAACACTGTATATTGAAAATTATTGGTTTTTCAAAATCGTTATATTGTATTATAGGTACTTTTTATAATATGTATATATTATTATGCACGGACAATATTTATTGTCATAGATGATATCGTCTGGTATATCCGGTAAGGGTAGGTATATATATAGTCCGCGGTGTATTTTATTACGACTTTGACTTATAACGAGGTCGATGTAGAACACAATAAGTGGTGTACCTGCAACAAAGACTTGAAGCAGCAAACGTCCGTCGCGTATTCGAACAATATAAACGTCATAAAATAACGGGTTGTCTATACAGTTGCATATAATAATTATTGTATTGTAGGAACGACGTCGTAAAATATATTTTTACGAGATATCGCATTTCTGTGGGCACGGTTTCAGACTTCGGCTGCTCTTATCTTTGTATTATAATATGCATATTATAATATCTATTTATAGCAGGTAAATACAAGACTTTGTCATTTTACCTTATCGTATTTATTCAAAATGAACTGGTGATAAAATTGTATGAGATACCACGAAGATACGAATAATACGAAAGTTTGGCTGTAATTTTTTTTCGAAACAATAACATCTACGCACACGTTTTAACAAAAATTCACTTACCCTTGAACATCACTTTGCTGAGAGTTTGCGCATAAATTAAATACATTTGTATAGGCCATAGGGCATAGGACCGACTACACAAAACAATACATTAATTTAGATTAATTTTTTATAGGAGCACATAATATTATATTATTTAAAATTAATTCCGTTACATATTTAATCTTATGAAAATATCATGGTAAATCTCTTTTAACTTTCCCAAAAATTCATGGTGAATTGATTCACATTATTTTCGTTATTTTTACACTTGGTTGAAATTGTGAGGTCGTCATAGATATTTTAGGCTATTTGCGCTTATGGTCTACACGGTCTGACTAAGTTTACTTTTTGCAATGCTATAGCATCTGAAACTGTATATTATGGGTGTTAATAATAGTTATAGTAGTTATATGTCAATTTTATCCTATAGATATTATAATGTAGGTGTATAGGGTAGATATATATTATATATAATATCGGAAAATATTACGAATTTCATTATCTCTCCTAAAAAGAATTTCACGTTTTTCATTGGGTTTCATTCGGCACACTTCTATAACACGAATAAAATACGAAAATCGTTGCTGATGTAATAATATCTCGCGGTGCACGTATGATTGGATAGCACGCGCGAAATGCTCAAGTCGGTCGTTTATGACTTGGTTTTATATACTTTCGAGTTTGGCCTTGACCCCCGTGGCTACATCGGACAATATTATTATTACCGACGATGGTGGGGTGTCGAAAATCGGAATATTTTCATCGTCTGTCGTTTTTCTGAACGGAAACGCCGCCTCGCGTAGCGTCGCGCCCCGTCGAGACTTTCTGCTGCTGCAGTCTCGCAGTGTCACTTTTACGACCGAAATAAATATGCATACATATTACGATGTAAAATATAATAATATATAGGTACTTTAATATACAATACTCATTAAATCAGATACGCATATGGAAAATCAATTCATTATTAATGATGTACCTAGGGTGTTTATCCCCATCAATAATTTTATTTCTACAATATTTATATTTTTGACACTTAATGTCGTCTGTAAATGATATCGGAAACATTTATTACGATTTAGAGTATATTTTTATAGGATTAAACAGAGATGTTCTAACTTTTGTAGGAATGACCGATTAATATTAGTATTTTTTTTATAAACGTTGAATTGTCTGCGATTTAAATTTGGAGTATGTTCGGTGGCTGGTCTTATATAATACACAATGGACAAAATGAACGCCGTAGTGAATATCCTGTAACCCCGTTGATGATTTATACGCATGTGATCTTTATGGGTCTGTGTGCATCACAATTTCATATATTTACTCATAATATAGTGGCATAGGTGCTGCAATGACGCTGAAATTGCGCAAGTTCGGTGACGTCATGAAGACGATAAAAACGGTTTTTACGATGCACCCCGATTGCGACTATTATATTTTATACGTACCTAACGTAGGTCAGGTTTGTGACTACAGACGGTGTTCGCATTTGAGTAAGCACTATATATGTCTATATTTATCACCATCGTCGGTCGTGAAAATTTCATTTGATCTTTGTAGTGTTGGATTTACGAAATGGTTATTTGTTTAAGTATTTTAATAATTTACCTACATTCATGACATATTTTAGATACATTGACCAATGGTTGTTATAAGTATTAAAAATTACTATACTGCTATTAAATTAAATTTAAATAACTCGGCCAAGATATCACAAAATAGTTGTCTCCAGATGAATTTTATCTTTTCATCAAACAAAAAATGTATTTTTAATGGTGAATTAATAATGGGGGTTTTCATTATACATTAATTAATTTGGTTTTTTTATTTTGCAATCACTTGTTTGGTGAAGCTTGTACATTAAATTTCGATTCCCCCCCCCCCTCAAAAAAAACTTCTTAAATTCCTAATATGGTACTCGTAGAAATTGGTAACGTCTATATTTATATAGTATTATAGTACATGCGACGTACCTATGCAGATTTCTTTAGTTAACGCTATTACGTTGCGAATCCAAAAAATGTTGAAATGTATACCTATAGGTATAAAACATGTATTTTACTTATTTCACTGATGTGAGACTTTGACCGCGGGCGCTTAAAAATAACTCTGGTTGAAATAAACTATTTTTCGTAAATAGATTCAAGACACTTTGTCTAAAGACGGGCGCTCGTATATTTTATAAACCACTCTGGAAAATCATCAATATACACACTCCATTAGGTTATTCGACTCGTCTATACACACACACAACACTTTGAAACACACACATATATATATATATATATATAAGTTCGAGACTGACTTGGATAATGTATTGAAAGACATCGTGGTGAATCGCGCTCATATATATTAACTGTCCCTGTTTCGGTATAATGGTGCGCTGTATACAAACGAACTTTGCTAAACTCTAATTCCGAAGAAATTCTTTGGAAAACTAACGAAATTCGTTCCGCATTATTCGTACTGGGTATGTATATATTATTTCTCCAAACTCTCATTATATATATTATATTACTTAGGGGACGCACAGCGACAGCTTTTGCTTATATTATTTAATATAATCCCCTCGACGCGCGTGTAATATACACACACACAACGTATACGCGTGTGTTATATAAACTTTGAAACTTCAAAATGCGTCGTACTCACATAATAATAATATAATATAAATCTATATTCAGTCAAAACGTGTAGCTGCTGCAGGGCCGAAGAATTTAATAAAAATTCTTTCGATTTCTAACGATACATTACTATACAAATGCTATAGAGACATTGCAATATATATGTGCATACATAATTGAAACAATAAAGTATACACACAAGGCTGGTGGACTTTATGGCCTATTATTGCATATTGTGCCATATGTGCCGTGCGTGTAAAAATTGCTATTTCATACGTCGAAACGATCATCGTTTGACTATGCTATTGTTATTATAACAATCCAATTATCGTAATTATAACGCGTTCGCATATTGCCATAGTGTCTTTGTAATACGTATCATACGATGTTAAGAAATTGAAGCTATATATATGTGTGTATACATATAAGTGCATATAAATAATTTTGTATTTAAATATAAACGATTTGTTGTTTTTTACCTAGAGTACGACATATTGTATTTTTAAATTATTTAAGGAGTAGAATAATTATCATTAGCATTAAGCGTTTAATAAGTTATAACATTAATTTTAATTTCCGGTGCAGGTGTTTCGATCAATTGATTACTACAGTATATTTGAATATATATTTCACTCGTTTTCCGTTTTTTTCACGAGATATGCTTAAGGGTAAATGAGATAATGTGATCGCCCCATTCTGTAAACATAATATATATCTAATATTATTTTTGCTATTTTTATTATATTGTACTACAAACTTTTCATTGAGTACGAGAGAAATCGATTTAGTTGCCGCTCAAGCCTTATATTATACGTTATACAGAAATTATGATTTTCGTATGATATTCGTATACTATTCGTCGAATCAAAAACGATTGGCGACAACGTTTTCGTTTTCTGTTCTTTGTGCGCAGTATATTACGTTATATATACAGCACAAAGTAATTCTTTCTTGTTATTTTTGAAAAAAGAAAAGAAGAACAAATGACCTCGAACAAAATCTCATCCGGGGCTCCCGGCGAAAACTTAAACTCGTGTGCAGGCGAATGATGAGATAAAAAACCGTTCGGAGTCACCGATCGCGATGTCTATCTGAAAAAGAGGAAGCCATTTACGCAAACGACATACGTATATATATATGAGACCGAAAATCCTAAAAAATAACTTTGCGATCGAATTGTAGAAGCGATCTTATATATTTCTGTATATATATATATATATATCGTTTGCCGTTTCACACACACACACACATATATACTCTTATATATATATACACATAAGAGCGTGCGCACGACAAATTCGGTCGTCTCTCGATGCAGCAGAGTAAAACACGATCGAAGTTAGTGAGGGGCTTATAAGCTCGACCGATTTTCCCTCGATGGAAAAGCGCACGCACACGTGAATAGAGGTAGATAGGTTAGGTATATTATATATATATATATAAGTTTGATATCATATATGATGTGTGTATATGTCGTACGTATATATGTATGTAAGTATGAAATATATACGCGTGTGTACTACAGAAGAGTTCAAAAAAAAAAAAAAACTGGGCGTTTTCGAGAATGTCATCGTTTGGGGAGTGGAGAGAGCGCTGCACCGCGTATACACGTTTATTGTAACCCTCGTCGAAAGTACCCTCTCGCACCCTTTCACCCTCAAATAGTCAAATCTCTCGTCCCCTCCCCTTCGCCCCGAAGTTTATATTAAACATACCCCCGTTCTTTTAAACGTATATAGGTATGTATCACACACACATATATATATATATTATATAGTCGTGCGTGGATAATAATAATAATAAATACGCGTATGCCCTGCGCGGCCCTTTTTCCAGTCCGACGACTAGACGACTTTCGACGGTCGTTCGACCGGAACGAAATGAGTTTCACGTGCCCGTAACAGCAGCAGTAGGAGCACAAACCGACGACTACCCATTTATATATTATATTACGAGAGTGTACAATGTACTATATACACATAATGTTATAATTTCCGTCGCGACACGAAACGTATATGACTATTCTATATATACGCCGTTCCTGCTTCCTTATTATTTACCGCCCCTCAGTGGCGACAGCAGGATATCGTGCTAGAGGTGTTCACTGTACGCATCTATATATGATCGACAGATGTCATGATTTAGTGTTTATTCTCGTATACGCGCGTGGTTTCTGATGAGTATTTGTATAATAACTTCAATAATTAATACATGGATATCTAGCTATGAATAAATGATCTGACGATAATGCATCGTAGCCCCCGGTCTTGCTTATATATATATATTAATAAGTAATTACGTGATAACAGTTATAATATTATGTTTTACTACTATTAGTGCTTTAGAATATTCGTTTATTTACTATGCAGTCGATCTGATCACTTGTAAATTAGAATATAAGATAATATAGTACTTTATATACTTCTCATATAGTATACATATATGTAAATAAAATGTGATTTCGTGACTTCTAAGCGTTAAAGTAGGTATACTGTAGTTAATAATAATAGTATAATTTGGAGTGTGGCATTAAACAGCTTATTATATAGTGTATAATGCGATAATACAAAATAAACGTGTTATATTATTTATCAATTTATTTATATTTTAATGTGAGGATTTTCATGTCGTGCACACAACGAAATAATTTTTCCTATAAGTTTCAAACCAAAATACCGACTTCTGACAGATATAATAATTATAGTTAATTAATAATTATAATGTTTTCATATACTTATTATACCTATGATAAAATAATAAACTACTATATCTATTGATACGCAATAAAATGATAAAACTCACTGACCATACGTACTATATGCAAAACACATAATATGTACGGAAATCTGCACTTGTTTTATAGTTTTAAAAACGTTAACACACTGCAGGATATTTATGTACGGCCTTGTCAAACGACTTTCGACAGTACTGCAGTATGCAGTCTTCATCAATAAAATAAAACATAATAAAGCACGCTATAAAATACTGAAACTTAATTTCTCCTAGCATTGCAATAATATAATATTAAATTATACGAGAGTATGTAATATTTTTATACTGTGATATTTTAAATGCGTTATTATTGTTATATATCCGTGGATTCATTGATATAATTATTGTTCCATAAAGAATTTAATTGATTGTATATACGATTGTCGCGAGTTGTAACAATATATAATGTCTTAGAGCGAAATATTTCATAAATATAAACCAAGTACTTAATGACTGTACTTAAACCACTGAATTTGGGTCAGATCAATAAAAAATAAATATTATTTTTCGAGTTAATTGGTCAACAATATTCGTTGAAGACGATAATTCCAATCTTGATTTATTTGCCATTAACCAATTGTTGTTATCGCATATATAATATACCGTTATACATTAAGTATCTATTTATAAAAGCTATATGTATTATATAATCATAATAACATTTTTTTTTTTTTATTTAAAAATGTATTTAATCAATCAATATATTATATTATAATATAATATTTGTGTTTTAAACTTTTAAATGACTTGTGTGAAAAATTGCACGAATACACTATTTAATATTTTTAATACTATTAAGTATATTATAATTGGGTATTATGATATTTTATCTATTACCTATAATATATTATTCTTATCATGTTTAATACAATTAAAATATTATACAAATTATTAGGGTTTAGATTTTAAGGAAATATAATATAATATATAATAATATATCTTTTTGGTTTATATTGTAAATACATATAAATCTTTCGCGTTTAGTTTATAATGTACCATTAAGTATTAAAAATCTAGAAATAAAATGTTTGAAATAATATTTAAATATAGACACATTTTATACAAGAGTTATTTTCTTACATAATCAGAAAAAAACATAATTTCACATTTGTATTTAAATTTAAACCTTATTCATGATATAGTATTATAATTTAAAATAATATATTAAAATATACTAATTTATAATTTACATGTACCTAACTACTGTATAATATGGTTCAAGCTTAAAAATATTGATTTAAAAATAGTTTTAATAATTTCCAATAGATATGTATTAAATTTAAATGCCATGTAATTAGAATTTTCACGCGAGGAGAATTTGTATTTGATCGTATTGTAATATAATTCTAGAGATCGAAACGGAAATAACTATAAACATTTTAAGTATAATCTTACGAATTAATTCGATAAAATTGTCTAAATAAAAAAACACGTAGGTATATTTTTGAATTTTATAGCCGAGAAATGTGTTAGACATTTAGTTAAATCGTCTCGGATTTGACACTTTATAATATTATGAATATGCACAATAAATTTATGAAGCAGTAAAAAAAATAATAAGGGTAATGAATAATAATCAAATGGCGACAGTGCATCGAAACCATACCTTTTTTTATTTAGTTCCCGAGCAATAATGACACTAAACGTTGTACGTAAAAAACGATCCTAATAAATGCGTATAATATTATGTAAGTACCTAAATTTATCGACGTCAGACTATCAAATAATCTTCATTTTTATTATATCATGTATATCTGAACACAGTCTATTGCACAATTATTATATTGGAATTTCGTGTCATTTTCGTTTTTCGCATTGAAAAAGATATAGTTAAATGGATAAATGTGTTTTAGGCTTTGAAATTATTGATATTGAATGAAATTCTTGTGTTACGCATATTTCGACGCCTTCGATACCTTTTTTTACTGATGTCAATACAAATATCTTTTATTTAATAATAATAGATAAATATATAGACTATAGATGTTTAAAGAGTATTTGTTTGTAATAAAACTAATGTCACACATGCAATAATAAAAGTTAATAAGATTTTTTTCCGATGCATAAGCTATTTTATTTGATTTTTTATGATAAAAAAAGTTATATTAATAATAATGATCATTAATATTATTTAATCGACTTTTATAGTTGCATAATATGATTTATAATACACCTATTAACATTTGTCACATTTATACCTACAACCTAATAAATATTATTATATAATTAGAATATGCAATTTAAAAATATTTTTTAATGCTTTTTTTCTATACCTACGATGAAGTCTTTTAATTTTTTGTTAAGCTATATTTTTTGCGTCTTCTTGATGCACCGTCATTGCACCAAATATCCCAACCAAAAAACTATAATCGTTTATATCCCTATACAATAAAGGTATACTGCCGTCCGCCAGTGTAAACGTCTTACGTTTACTCGGATAAGGAAACCGAAAATGTCTTCCGAAATATTCTAAAATCTTTGTATTATACCTCTGCGTATTATTTGCGATTCCCTCGCAAGCCCCTATGACGCAGTAAACTCGATGTCGCGTTTTACGATCCGACGGTGACAATGCACGTCAAAACAAATTTTAAGATTTCTTTTCTCAAACCCCTCCCCGTTGTGCAGCTTCTTATTTTAGAGGAGGGACTACAGTCGTCCTTACCAAGACGGCTGTAGCTATGTAATATGTATGCGTGGCGCGTATATTATACTCATATCACATTTGTGCTTATTCTCTTTATACATATTGTAATCGTATTATTATTATTATTATTAGACTCACCTCACGTCATATACGTTTTATATTATATATATACACACACACACCTATTATGTTATTATATTTTATTATGGGTATAACGAAACGTTTGGGGGTATCGCCGCGATCGTGTTTTGACCGCACCTGCGCCGTCGCGTTTTATTCGGAACCATTTTGTCTCTACGGCGGCCTAATGCAGCGCGCCGGGACGGTTAAGAATTTCACGCGAGAAACGTGACCACTGGTCACGTCTTGCATACCTATACGCTTGTAATATTATGTAACTATATGGTGAACGCGTAAATCAAATCGATGAAAACAGACTCGGACCACGCGTGAGAAAGAGCCGCAAATAAGGAGAAAAAAATTACATTCATAAAATAATAATAACAAACACAATACGATATTAAATGGAGGTTTTATACGTATATGATTTAACACGCGAACCGACAGTTTGGAAAATCACCGTATATACTACAATGACAATATATAAATTACACGCGCTCGTCTGGCAGCCGCCGGAAGTCAAAATTTGGAACGAAAAGCGCTGCAGAGCATTATAATCGTGTACCTATATGTATTATAATAATACCTAAAGGTTAGATATATATGGTATATACATAGATTATTTAATACAGCACCTAACACAACAGCGAAACCGTGATAAAATTATACCACGATAAGGATAACTATAACGTTCTCATAACGTGTCTATAATAGCGATAATTGGGTGGAGGCACATTTTGTTTTTTACAAAAACGATCAATGAAACTGTGACACTGCTCTCGATGGTCTAAGTCATATTAAACAATAGTCGTTATTACCGTGTGTGCCTACGTATTATAATGTACGCAGTCAACCGCCGAGACAATACGCTTACGGTTTATTCGTCTATATTTGTATAATTACGTGGACATAGATGTGTATTATATTATTATAATATTAACGCGTATGTGTGTAATGCGCGCTCGGAATAATTGCGACGTCGGTCGTTAAAAATATCACGTTTTATGGTCATAGATGTTTTAAAAGTTGTTAAGTAAATATTTATGCATTTTTAAACCGTCGTTAACTTTATGGTATCTAATATGTACGTAACACCGTGGCAGTAGCACATTTTGTAATGTGCTCGTTAACGACGTGTACCTATATATGTATGTATGTATGTATGTATGTATGTATGTATGTATGTATGTATGTATGTATATATACACATTATATTCGTCTAAAAGGCGAATTGGTTTTATTTTCATACCTTTAATCGTATTCGAGATTTATACGCCACATAGGTACTGCATGCACGCGTCCATTGTTTATTTTAATTTTTATATATTATTAGGTAGGTATATACGTTTAATGAGCGTAAAAAAGCCGCGAGCGATGTCTTATAATACACACCCGTTTTATGCACTGCGATGATGATAATACACCGCAGACGAGTTTAATCGTATCATTAAGTGTATACATTATACATGCACTACGCAACGAACAACGTCGATTTCTCAACCGCATTTACACACTCGTATTATGCACATATAAATATCGAAGATATTACATTATATTATTATTTTTATTACATATAAATATCGGGTTGTTATCATGTCATGCAAAAAGTGTTTTTAATTGATTTTCCGCGTTCGGATAGACACGATTACAATCAAATCGAACAACATAATAATAATATAATATATTATACGACGAGATAACCATCTACGCATATCATTTTCCAAAAATCCGTCTGTAAACGTGTCTATAAATAATCGCACTCGTCGTTATGTATTCGTTTATAAGTTATTTTCAAAATTACTCTTTTGAAATGTGATTTCAAAAATTAACTACTGTTTCAGAAAGTTAGGTACGTTTATTAATCGATAAGGTAGATTTTTGATCAAAACGTTTGTTGTTTTATACAGGTAGACAGTTGATTTATTGATCAAATACGTGAATTTTTAAAAAATTTAATAACTTCGATTTTTGTTAAGTGTTCAATCACTTAGTGGATCCTATAGTTAATGCGTAAGGTAAAAAGTATATTGTCAGAAGTCGGGTGTAAAGGGTATTATAATCGTGTATCGCATATATATATAGGAGATGAGCGGGATTGTACACGATGGAATAATATTATATCTATGATTATATAATATATACATTCAAAAGTGCAGCTGCGGAGACTTACTCGGATAACCTCTTTGGTTTTTACATAATACGCATATTTTTTAGGCGGGGTCGCAGAAGAAAAAAATATCATCCCATTCGAATTTGCGTTTGCGATAAAACGCTGCAGCTATATATTATAGCCTTTGGCACGAGATCGAAAAGCAAATAATGCCGCACACGCGCATGCACATCAAGTCCTGTGCGAAGTATATATAATATATTGTTCCCGTTTTCCGTTCTGACAATATATCCGTCACGTGGTGTATATAATAGAGATATCATCCCCGGGGGGTACTGCAGCAGGCACGCGCGAAACTCTCGACTTACGCAAGCACATACACATACACACGCGCGCGTATGATATTATGATGTATTGCTGTATTAGTATTCCGAAACCGCCCTTATTCGTTATCAGCGTAGAGACGTTTTCGTGGGATAAGTGCTGCAATTCGTAGTCATCATTTCCTCGCCACGGGCGGCGCCGAGTGGAATCCCAGCCAATTACCGGATGCAAATTTTAAACCAGCCCGTATTCCCCGAAGACTCACGGTCTGTCTTCAGCCAATGTGTATAGACGTATAATACCTATGGATATTATGTATACGCCAACGATGACGGAAAAGTCTCGGAAAATGTATTGACGTCGTTCGCTCTGTTATATCTATACCCTCTCTCATTGCTGCCCGCGGAAATCATTCGATTTCCCGACCTTATTATGGTTGTTTTTTTTTAAACGGCATCCATTGTATTTATTTTAACAAATTATTCTCGAAGTATCTCCCAAAAATCTTTACCCTCGGGTTAGATATATATTATAACATCGAGAGAACGATTATATTTTTCATCTTAATAGGTATATTTACTATATAATCGAAAAACGATTCCAACCTGCAGGGTTTGCAGGTCGTCACATTATACGCAGACGGGTGATGACTAGATTTTTTTAAACTCGACGCCCTAAAACACCACTGGGAAAATTAAACCCCTTTAAATAGCCGTCCGTATTCAATTTCTGGACTAGAAATTGTGTCTTGTTTGTAAACATTTTTGAGTTTTTCGAAAAAATAAACTCTCACATACTTGAAACGCATGGTTCGATTTAAGTGACGTTTATTTTTGAGTGGTTCAATATTTATGGGACACGCATACGATCATTGTGTGTCTATCAATATCGACATTGTTATTATTATATCAATAAATACTATATTACAAGGTATCGTGTATTTACTATATAAGTATAATACGCTGTGTGGGTAATAAAATAATGTATTTATTTGTTTTTAGATGCCGTCGAAAAAGTGTGAAATCGTCCGAGGAATGGTTATCATCAAGCGTTAAGGACACTGACAAAATCGGACAAATACATGTAGGTATAACACACTATATTATATACGCTATTATAATATTATATCGAGTTGTTCGTAAGTAATACATTGACATGATATAGTGTTGAAAACGCTCTGACCATATTCACTATATAGGGTTTTAAGTTTTTATAGTTTTATACTGTTCGTTAAATTTATTTCCTGCTTATATCGATGTATTTTTATTGTTTAAATGCAAGTAGGTATACCTATCTGTAAAACTATTAAAAAAAAAAAAAAAATAATAGATTCTCGCAGGGATATTATTTTAGCCAATTATTCTGAAACAAAAAATAAAGGTTTTTTATATTATAATTAGGTATATATGATAGTTCAAGTAATAAACTATTAGTTTAGTAGGTATTTTATTTGTATATAACTTATAGCTTATATACACCATAATATTATAATTATATAAAAATATTAAATTAAAAAATAAGTACTTATATGAAAATACAAAAAATGACAAAAATTGAGTTAAAAAATAATAATCGTTCAACAAATCATTTGATATGCGCTTACATAATGTATTTTTGTTAGTTTAATTCAACCTTGTTATATCCACTAGAAGTTGTACATTTAAGTACCTACCTATATATCAAAGAATCATTTAAATTTACATTGTTACCGATTTCTTAGGTACACAATCGAATAAAATATTAAGGCAAGAAACAACAACGAATTCAAAATTTTTTTGTGATAACGCGTATTATATATTATTATAATATAATATTGTAAAGGATATGCGATACAACACTCACATCAACAATTTTTTTTTGTTTTAACGCGTGTGCATTTTTTTTTTTATCCAAAGTAATTTTCGACTTTCGAGGGGTGCTTATATTATAGGAAAGTTTTCATTGTCGACAAGACGGTGGCGGAGGGCCACGCAGCTGTTCCGGGCGGTCGTTTTCGACACGCGGCGCTGCTGCGACTCGACTCGAGAACGCTCATTACGTTATTCCATTACATTATTTCCTCTAACGCATTTACACACACACGTACACAAACACACACACACATATATATATATATATGTCTGCGTGTATACGCACTTAAAAAAAATAAGAAAAGAACTCGAAAAAGCGAATGTGCGCCATAAAGCATTACGGACGCAAACGTCACCATGATTATATATATATATATATATGTTCTGTGTAAAAATAGGGAGCTGCACGAGTAAAAAAATTTATATAATACACCGTGTCTCGCTGATACACTCGGGTATTTTGTCATTTTATTATTCTCCCCTTCTTCAAAACACCGTCAATTTCCATTTGCGTGAAATAATGCAAACGACGTCGCGAGTCGGAGTGCTCGCTGCAGTGCTTGCACTCAGTCTATACATATTGTAATGTGCAGTACCACGTATCAACCCTGATAATATCATATAACAATAACACGCTCATTATCGTTTACGCGATAAGAACAACTCGCGACGACGCTCGTATATTAAACAGCGTAAAAGTAAATGTGGCACCCCCACGGAACCGCACGACTGCAGTTTTTCACGTTATCGTAACGAGAGATGGATAGTAACAGACGTTTATGACTTATAGAAGCCTATACGACCATAGTGGTGGTGGACGTGTGGATACATCATATACACCGGAACGTCATATCCGTATAACAAATATAGAACATACACACACACACACACACACACACGTATATATAGTATATACATATTATATATTCATGTACATATATCTCCGAACCGGAAACGCGAGTCGAGTCGTCGTTTTTACAGCACGCGATCCATGTGGTATATTATTGTTATGTATAATGTATGAAGCAGTGTTCCCCCCAACCAGCGCGTGTGTTACGTGTGTACGACGGAAATTATATTTTTTTCCAAACAATCCGCCCGCTGGATATTTTCATTCGCACACACTTCAGACCTTAGTGCAGTTCGAAGTACTCTAATAGTACGAGCATGCTCTATAATAATATATAATGTCACTTCGAAGCACTCATTCTCGTATAGTCTTAACGATAGCGAAGAGCTATGAAAAGAACCGTTTAGTATCCTTGTGTATCGAGAATACATTAAAATTTTTTATAATGATTTGAGTACTCGTATATTGTATTATTATTTAATATTTATTCTGTTACCCAATCAATCAGCTGACTGAGGGGGCAGATTAAGCCTCTCCTCTTGCACTAAATTCTAAATTCTGGCGATATAAGCTCATTGTTTTTTACCTCAAGTTTTTTTTAGTAAGCACAAAGTTTATTTGAACAGTTTTTCAGAAACCTAGGCTTCGTATTAGTGGAAATGCTAATCGAAAAAGTATCGCTTCCTGCTGTTTCAGATGAAATATCAATGTAAAAGGTATCTTAAACCAAATAATTTCAATAAAATAATTTCATATCATAAGTCGTATGTGCAAAATATAATAGCTGGGTAATTATTGATTGATTGAAAAGTTACGTTTTTGAATTATATGGTCAATTACTTCGTGACCCTCTATCTGTTTTTAGTACAAATTTGAACAGTAAAAATATCATATCATTATCCGATTAACCAAACAAAATATACTATTTCGAATATCAATTATATCAATCGGCAATAAATGTAGTAATTTAAACTTATGACCCCTAGTTGAAGTGATTGTGACCCCCGGATTGAGAAATTCTAGAATACATTATACTACATTAAATCAAATAATATAAATCTAATCGTTCGGAAATATCTAGATTCTAGAGTCTATAGTAGATAATAATAATGTACATTATTGGCACACAGTACACGAAATTCTAAGAATATTTTCAAACAAGACTGTATTTTAGACAATTCTTTTACAAATGGATATTTTTTGGAATTTTTTTTTTTGGCACGCAGTATTTGTATACGATCAATATATATATATATATATACTACATTTAATATATATTATCATACGATTTTGTTGAAATATCCCATTTTTTAGAATTTATTCTTTTTTATTTCACTCGTACAACTATATATCATATCCATTTAGAATAATTTTCCTATAATTTATACTTTGCATAATAATATATTTAATGATATTTCAACGTTGTGGATACATTTCGTGTACTACCTACCTATGTATCTATAATTTATATATGCGTATCAGACGTATTATTACTATACATTTTTTTTCAAACGTACATAAAATACTTAACAATTATAATATTATAATAATAAATAATAATATAAAATAAATGCGACTGTAAATAAATTTGATTGAATATTTAGTGTTCAATATTTAGCGTAACAAACTACAGTATTATGACGATCTAAAATTGATTGATCCACCAGTTTGAACCACTGTTATACACATATATATACCTATGCCCTATATAATATACATAATATTTAGTAATAGTAGTTAGTAGAATTCTGACCATTGTTTGAGGTTCATAATCGTCAATTCCGCAATGAAATGATACCATTGAAAGTATATTATCGTACGACGGACGACAATAAACAATTAGGTAAATACAGTATTTAAGTAGGGGCTTTTAAAATATAACCACAATGTTTTATTTCACCATAACAATTTATAAGATTATCGAATAATAATCATTTATAAACAGATATAAAATAATATAAGGTACCTACTATATTGTAACACTATACTCAAAACCGTAGGTAATCATTATACCCGCGACTAACGAATATCGTTTCTCGGTGAAAATATTATAAATCAAATTCTACTCAGATACCATTTTGTTCCTACACTAATAATAAAATAACAACATAAAAATGAACGAAGGTGATGACATTTGTACCTATATAACTAGCATGCGTCGTATAAATAATAAATTTTTTTCAACCGATGCGTGTCAAAATATTCAACCCCGGTAATAAAATACATTAATTTCCCGAGGGTAGAATTTTAGGTATTTATAAAGAAAATAAGATGTCTGGGGATGAAAAAAATAGTATCTCGCTATCCAGTGTTCTCTCTCCCGTTTTTAATAATAATAATGCTACTGCCGGGAATTTAATATTTTTTGCACATACCATATATATATATGGGAGATACCTTCCACACAAATACAAATCTCACAAAAGACTTAGGATTTACGACGCATATGAGGAACATATCTCCCCCCGGTAAGCAGTAAAAAACTAATTTTTCCCGAGCACAAAACTACCATTATCCTTTGTATACAAAGCAAAATGTCAAAATACTCCGTACCCGGTAAGATTAATTGAAGTGTGCGTATATCTTTGTTGCCGGTATACACATCAAACGGTAATTTTTAAGACCGTTCAAGAAATCCTAGATAGTCTGGAACAATATGGTGACTTTTCAAATATATCTACTGGCATAAAAAAAAAATAGGCGTAATATATAAAAATAACGAAAAATTCTTTTGTTACTACGTTTTCAATACTATATATAATAGAATTTATATAGTCGGTTAAAAGACGTGACTTTTTTTTTTAAACAATTACAAAAACATACCTATATAGCTATAACGATTTTATGGTACATAACATTGAAATATTCAAGCATAGAAATTCATGTAGTCAACAAATAGCTTTATATAAAATTGAATCAGACGTATAATTGATTATTCTTTCATAATCTATTTCCATTTATGACACTATATTTATTTAATTTTGTGTTAATGAAACAAATTTTACGTGTCGTTAAATTGGAATTCATTGAGGAATAATAATGATATGAGTAACTACTCGTGTGCGCTATGGATTTTTGTCTATTGTCTATGGTGCCAAGGGTAAATAAGTACTATAAAAATATAAAACGATCGTAGAGGTTGATGAAAATAAAATAATTATTACCGCGAACGACTTCATATGGATTACGTCGATTATTATTAAACGAAAACGGCGTTAAAACAATTCCAAAGTTTTACAGCGGGGCGGTCCGCGAGCTATGCGCCTGTTGCAAGCAGCAGTGTGCGTTAGTCTCATTAGGACTGACATTCAAAATATATACTTAACAGTTTTATGAATACTTAGGCTTTGTGTAATTTATGACTTCGACGGCCGTCGTTGTCCGGGACCAATAAAAAACGGAATAGGTTACCACGTGTAGAAGAGCGTGAGGGGGGAGTCGAAATATCGTTCGCGTCTGTCCAGAGGTTTTAATATTTCGAACGTATCCGGACAAACGGGTTTCCCATTGGCCGTCTATCGATTAATTTATCACCTCGTGAAGGAGAAAAAAAAAATATTATCTTATAAGGCGACTCTAAATTATTATTATAAACATATTATATTATGGCATTATAATAGAGGCAGAAATCACCCGAGTATATACATATGATATAAAATACACTTTGCCATTTATACACACGAATACATGATAATATAATTTACACTTGATGATCGTAGCACAACAATTATACTGCGTAAATAACGTTTTCGTGTACATAATATAAAATCGAATGATTAATAGTCACTGCATAATATGCACCCTTTGTCAAAATAATATTATATTATAAAGTTGTATATTGTTACAGAATATCGGCCAAAATGTACTGTCATGGTCGTAAAAAACTGCAACAACCAATATTTTAGAACATTTTCCCTAAGAGAGGCATTTCAAGTACCTTTTTTTTATTTGTTTTTATATCGCGGACAACGCGCGTGAGTTTACGTCAAACCGCAGTTGAACACATATGGCATGTAAAGTTAAAATTTGGAATGGTGGTGATAGAGTTCCGCGTGCAGCATTCGGAAGAGTTTGATAATCACTGAGTATTTGGTGTTAAAATAAACTCGGGGTATGCTTTAATTGGACACAAAAAAAATAACAAAAAACAAAAATATTTAGTAAATTTGAAATGATCCACGATTTTTAAGTGTTTTCCACTCGAAATAGTGAGTATAGTGATACGTAAATATTTTTTTAAACCAAAATCGCAATAAATTCGTTATATGTCATAGATTTCTCGCGGGAGTGGTGTATAGGCGTAACTATACATAGATTTTTATAGTTGGTGGGAGAGAGGTTATATATTATATTATATATATATTATAAGCCCACGCAGCAGCTAACCTCGTTCGAATGGCATTTATTTAATCTCGTGTTAATTTAAATAATAATCAAAACACAATACGGTTAAGTATACGCATTTTTTTTTATTTTTATATCTGTTTAAAACAATTTACAGAATATTTTTGAATATTTTTAACCAACATCACAGAATTTTCTAAAACACTGAGTAAACGTCGTAAAATTATTCAGCTTTTATAGCGTACACGTTCAAACTCTCTTCGCTCCGAAGAGAGTGAGAAGTTCACCTTTACCTTTAGGGGTATTCTGGGTATTACAACGAAGGCGTTTATAATATAAATAGATATATTAATATTGCGACGGTTATAATAGTGAATGTATTCATACAGCTTATATAGGCTTACTTTAATAGGTTTTACACGGCATACTTATTGTATTAAGACTTGAAAGCGAGACCTGCACGTAGCGAAGAAAAAATTTTAAAACTCAACCAAATGAAGAAACTCCGAACTCGCAGACTATATTATTTATTGTTGTAAATAACATATAGTGAGTATAGTGACTGGTACAATATAGAAACTGCGTACATATCGTATATGAGTGTATTATATATATTGCAGTATTATAACACTATCGTAGTTTCGTCTTTTGCAGACGTTCAAATTACGCCGTTCGGTAGCCGCACGCGAATATCGTTTTTATATATATACGCAATTGGATCTTCAAAGTAAAAGCTATTCCGGTAGATGGCCCTGGCCAATCGTTTATTTACGTTGTTGCGAGAAATTGACTCTATTCTTTTGGTCCACGTGGGCATAAACGAAACACATGACATATGTATAATATGGGCTCGTTCAATCTCTCATGTATATACATATATATAAATGAGTAGCACTGCAAAGGGTCTCGTTATGATCTCTCTCTCACACACGCATACTCGTATATAGGTATATATAGGTACCATCGCGTAGACATGCAGTGTTCGCAATTCCGCTAAAGGTCGGCGTGCAATACTATTTTCCGCCCTTTCGTTTTATCTTCTGTTCAGAGCATACATCACCGTTCATTGACGACGATTTACTTTCATGAGTCCGATTACTGTTCCTGGGGGAAATTCTGAATTATTTCGTATACTCGATGTTTTCTAGTACCTATATATACATGCATTGTAGTAAATAAATATATATATATCTGTATTGTAAACCTGCATTATTCGACGCTGCGCGAACACAAATACTCATGTATATATATATTGTGTATATATACGGTAGAAACGGTTGTCGAAATACGCATTACACGTGTAGTGTAGTTTATATATTATATAGTAGTCCCCGTGCATCGATATATTTTATGTCTGTATAGTTAATCATGTTTTCGTCGTGTTCAAAAATTTTCAAACGAAAAATTGTGGTTATAACTCACGCTCCTATGCGCAATGCGATTGCATTGATTAATCAATCGTTATATTGATTACAACGGGTATAGATATTTCATCAACGACTTCGAACGTGAATAAAAACTTTTTTCCTGCAAACATCAAAATGCTTTTAAAGTATCAACTAGTTATATACTAGTTATACTGTTATCATAATTAATACGACTCGATGTCGACGTGTATTCCTTTCGAAAATAAGTACATACAAACGGCGTGCACGTATTATAATTATAATATTATTGCTATTTGAATAATTAATTTACATTATAGCATTATAGTTCCTTATACCTAACCGTATACAAATTTACTGCCATAATCGATAACGAGCCGCATGCTCGATTATAATATAAACTGCATTTTCGTCACACGGTGCAATATGCGTCGTCACGCCTACTTCCTTGCACGCGTACAGCACGTATTTAACGGAATACGCGTCTTATGCGCTTTTTGTATATTTTAATATATATATTATTATGCTGTCTGAATAAATTTGTTATAATCTATATGTATTACGGCATTGCGGTAAAGGGCATTTCGGCCGATACGGACGATGCCAGGGTGCCGACCGGCGAGGGGTCTTCACTGCAGATAACGCTCGAGTTTGTATATTATATACGTGTAGGATCGGATGCGTGGGACGGTGCTACACCATGATGGGAAATACGAAAAAGATCCGCTGGCAACGGACGCGGAGGAGGGGCGAAAAAATAAATCGGGGTCCCGGCGACAATCGGCTGCAAACGGATTACGCGCCGTATATTATGTACACGACCCAGCGGGCTGCCGCCGGATAAGTACACACATGTATAATAAATAATATATATAGATATAGTCAGTTTTCCGTCCGCGAACGCCGTTGCCGCCGGCCGTCGCGTCTTTTCACGCAGTACGACGACCACTCGGCGTTATTTATAGACGTGTGCGCTGGCGTGCACGCAGTGTGCGCGTGTTTTACACAATGGAAGTTTAGGCGAAAAAACTCGATAGCACATATAGCACAGCACATATATATATAAAGAGATATAATAAATAGTCGATTGTACGCTGCAGATATCGGCAAACTCCGCAGCTGTGTCACAGGGGATTCACTTTTTTCTCCTTTTTTTTTTTTTTTTTCTTAAAAAAAAAGATATTTTCACATGTACGACAACACATCGCTATACTTGCGCACATTCTCCCAAAACCGATATCCCGCTGACAAATGTCGTGAACGGCGACGCGTATAATACGCAGCAGCGTAAAATTTAACACGAATATTCGCACTATACACGGCCATGAAGCGCACGAGGGGCACGTACCCCCATCCTACAATTGCTGTACGTGCAGTTATTGTTAATAATAATATAATAAATGGCCGTCTATGGTTTATTCTGTTTTTAGTTTATTATTGGTTTGCTATACATTCCTATCAAAACCATATTTTATTTTGTTGAGAAATTGGTTACATTTTTTTTTAATAGTAATCGACGGCTTAACTAAATAACTAATACATGTGTAATATATAGTTTTTTTGGTTCTGCGATAAAAAAAAAACCTCTCCGATTAAAGGTATCGTATTCACGTCATTTTCATTCGAGTCAATAGAAATATCATACACGTACAATATATTTTTTTATCATTCTATTGTGCTGTAATTGTCGAATCGCCAAAAATAAAATTATAACACATGGTATATATATATATATATTATATATAGTTTAAAGGGCGACTGCTTCATATAATAGTAGTTTTTCGGAGAAAATGTGGCGCGGTTTCCTATACATAATAGCTATAGTATATATCAAGATGATAATTGCGTATAACTGAGATAAAAAAATGATGTTTTTAACGATTTTCGTAGGTATTTATCCACTGAACACACATTCGCAAATAATACAGCGTTGTTAAGAGGACATAATATAATATTATACAGCAGCCTTGGATTCGGTCGTCTCTGAGACATAAATTATACAAATTATACGTTAAAACCAATAATTTTACGTGTATATTTCCATTTTTAGTAATGGAACCAGACGTTTTCGGACGTTATGCAATACTAAATAATATGATCACTGACTTTTTACACAAAGCGCTCCATGCAGTCTCTATAATATATCAACCATCACAACGTGTATCGGACGAATACGATTTACTAAAAGCTTATGGTAATATTTAAAAAAAAAATACTATGATTAAGAGGCTTTACGGAATTTCATATTATTATAGCATTTTTTTTTTTTTTATGTATAATTTATCCGTTGTCCGTTGTCGACAAACGCCTGCAGTTACATAACCGTGTACGGGTGCTTAGACCTATACTATAATATATAAGCGTTCTCATCTCCGTCTCGAAATTATAACGGAGCGAGTCGACAGTAAAAAGCGGCTTTTTTTTTAAATATATTACGGCTGGCCAAAAACGTCGCGTCGTTCCGCGGATAACGGCGATTTGATAAGTTTTATTATGGACTACCTAATACTCGTTTCTCTGAATTTCAGGCTTGGAAAAAGTTGTACCTATAGAACCGTCATAATCATTATGCATATAATACTTTGTGCCACGGGATGGACGATAAATATTATTTTCAAACCGCATGTCATAAACGCCGAAACGGTACAGAAGTACCGATTAATATTATGTAATATGCAATTTACTCTCCACATTATACTTTATATTATGTTATATTTTATAAAATATAATTTTAATATCGTATTCAGATCGTAATGTCAAATTTTTCAAATATTAATATCAAATTCTATTAGTTTTAGTGTTATGTTTTGTATAACGTCGAATGTTTTATGTGCTGAAGGCACAGCTTTCAATCAAAGACGTAGAAGGTATAAACAATAAACATATGCTTATTGTTTATATAATATCTAGTATAGTTGAATAGTTTGTGACATCTGTTTAATATTAATGCCGCCTATGATTAAGGATAGGGTTGTATGTACTTGTTACAGTATTCGGTTTCGAGCAACGGAAACGTTTCGACGACTCGCCATCATAGATGAGACTTGGATTATAATCAATAATATTATCGAATAAAATATTCATTTCTCAGTGGTATTACAGAAATAAATATCAAATATCGATTCTTTATTGTACTTTTCTTAGTGACTTTATTTTGAATTTTAAATCCAATTTCATAATTATTTATACATTAGTTAATAATAATATTATACTCTCATACTTCTTTAAAATATATCTTTGACATACCTAAGAAAAGTTACAATTTTTATGAACACCGTTGTATTCTGAAAAATTATAAAAGATAATTGGATAATTAATTACTTAGAAACATACTTATCCCAAATCCCATTCGTATAGCCATAGTTTTTAAATAAAACTAAAAAAAGAACCGGCAGGTTTAATATGAATATCGATTCTATACAACCAACTGCAATATATAATATAAACATAAAAAAAGTAATAGATTTATGTTAAATTTCCATTTCTAACACTATAGATATGCACTTTTATAACATAAGTTATATTAACTACTGACGTATCTAATAAACAGATTTAGAATATATTCTTTAAAGAAAGTGTCTCGTCTTACACTCAAATCATCGACCTTCGCCGTAAAGAACAATATACTATACCTATATTTATTTTATATACATATTATTATACGTGCGCGTTCCACTCGTTTCTATCGCGGGTCATACTATACCTATACTTAGTATAATATATTATAAAATATGTGTACATCAGAAGTATTTTTTCCCATGGAGGCATCGTATCGCACGTTTTTTTTTTCAACTGCGATACGATGTGACCTGAAAACACATTTGGAAACGGCCGCCACGAGTATGTATAATATATAATATAGGAGGTGTATGTGTGTGTTTGTGCGCGCTTATTGGTGTAGTGCGTGTATAGTTTTTTCCTTCGAAAAAACAGAGCCGTTACCCACACGAGTGGGACCGGCGACGGCCTCTCGGATATCAATTCACGTTGACAGGATTACTGTTTTAAGGTTATTAAAAACAAAAAAAAAAAAAATCCGATTGCTCGCTACAGCGGGAAGAGCGCAGTGCGGCCGAAATCGATTTTTCGACTTTTCGGACAGAGGAACGCTGTTTACATTTCGTGCACACATATTATACATACATTTATTAGTATATGCGTAAGTGTCGTGTTACAGGACAATTTATTATAGGTAGGTATACGTCCAGCGCACAATACCGGACTCCCCAATAATATATACGTAGGTATTTATATCTACGTAAAAACTGTTTGTTTTTTTTCTCTCCTAAACGAAAACAAATATATGTAAAAAACAAAATAAATATACACTAGAGAATATGTATTGGGAATGTATATTATTATATTATTATTATCATCATTATTATTCAGCGCGTTTATACGACGATTTTATTTTCGGTGTAAATAAACAGTATTTGAAAATGATGGCATTTCTCATCATTGATGGCAAATGAAGCGTATCGTGTAACGATTTACCGTTTCCACGGCTACCCGATTTTCAAATAGTCAGTGGATACATTAGAAAAATATAATAGATGAAAAAGTTATAAATATTATTTTGAAGAATATTTCATAAATATTTCGGTCACCGGAACCAATATTTTCAAAGTACTAGTACTTAAATTGATTTTTTTTTACGTTATAATAATATCATTGATTGTTTGATATGTTATTATTATTATTATTATTTTAAACACGTATCTATGCATTATATTAGAAATATAAGAAATTAGTACTTACTGAAACAGAAAAATTTCTAATTTGGAAAAATGAAACGGATTTTTAAAAAAATGTATGAATCGAATGAATCGTATCAAAATCAAATATAAATCTTAAAAATGCATCAAGGTTCTAACTTCTGCTGTGTTTGTAATAATATACTTCATCTTCTTAATATTATAATATGTACTGCAGTGTACAGCATACTAGTGCGATATAAAAATAATTTCGAGCATATTATTATTAGTTTTTAATTACCATATGTGATTTTATGTATTTATAAACATTATTGACACTTAAAGTTATCATATTTAATACTTCGTGTCATGCAAATCCTTGCAAATCGTAAAATTTTTCAACGGTGTCAAATCAAGAGATGTGTACTGTGTTTATTATTTATGCATATTATATTATCTAAAAGTCTTTTCCATCTGGTACAGAGTAAGTACCGAGTACTGAAGACTTAACAGAGTACGCCCAACTATAAATTAACTTATATATTAATTAAAATAAAGAAACTATTAATTCGTTTAATGTTTGCATCGTCAAGAGGTACGCACTGCAGTTGCGATATATAATAACATGCGTCGTATACTCGCGTACATTATAATATTATAACCTTTAAACATGTCGGCGTTGTTAAATTATTGAATAATAAAACATGCCGATTCCTTCAAAACCTATTTATGTATATACATAAATAATGTCGCTATGATGTATATATTAATAAATTAACTACAATATAATACGTGTCGCTATAATATTATAACTTTGTGCGTCTTGGATGATCTGAAAAAAAGTGAAATGTTTTAATGTGAATAATTTCGTTATACTGTAGGACATCAAATAACTTTTACTAAATTGTAAACGGCAGAGAAGTAGAAATAAAATTAGTTTCACGTGCAGTGTTCTCGTATACCTACTACGCGTTAATTAAGTATAGGTAGGTATATAATATTGTACTCGCAGGTATTTTGAGTGTATAACTTTTTTATTTGTCGACTAAGTCAAACTACAAAACTTGAAGGCAAATTTATGGGTAACGGCGTACGATAAAAAAAAAAAAACTCAATTTTGAATGAAAAAAAAATATACATTATGCGCAGTTCCTTTTAGTCGAGATATAATATTAATAATACTGTGTCCGTCCCATCGGACCTCTTGATCAACAACAATATTAACACGGATGTGGTAATATAGCGTAGAGACTTTGGGCGTAGTTATAAGTTGGATATATCACGCTCGAGCATCGACCGCGTTAACTATATGCGCGTCTTATCGCCGGGTCCTTTATTTAATTCGCCTACTCCTCTCCTGCCACCGCGAAAAACCGTCCAGGCCAATATTTGCGGTAAACTTGCACAGTGTGCCGCCCGTATTTATCTATCGTGTGCCGTTTCACACGGTGGCTGTGTGCTGCAGGTACCTGCAATTATGGGCGTGTAATTATATGGTCTATAAATTATTCAGCACTATACTCGTGTATAATATACATAATATACCGCTCGCGTGGTTAATAATCTAATATACCGCAACGTTCCGTGTCCGCGATTGTGGTTTGTCGCCTCGCGCGCGTCCGTTTAAAATTCATCTCCTGCTCTTATGAATTATAATATTATTATGTAATATGCGCGTGGATGATACGGTATTGTGTACACAGCAGACCGCGGTCGGTTTAATTTATTAAAACTCTCCGCGAGGGAAAATGTGAGCACGGCGCTGCAGCAGTAGCAGCAGCTTTTCCCGGGGGATGAATTCACGGGGCTCGCGTCGACGTGGGCGGGCAGAGAGGGTAACGGAAAGCGAGAGATAGACACGAGGGAGAGACCGCTATGAGTGTGTATACGTATAATAGTGAGCGAAAAAGGGACGCAGATGGTGCGCCGGTCGGCCCGCGCGGAGGCTGCGGTGGCGGGTTGGGTTTTAACGCTGATGTGCGGTCTCTAACTCGTATCTCTCTCGAGCGCCCGGCCAATGGATTTTCCCCCCAAGAGCTCTCGTCGGAAATTGAACAAAGTTTGCGCCCCCTCCCTCGACTACCCGCGACCGTTCGCCCCGTACTCGCGCCGCCGCTCACAAGTCGTGGTCCCTATCCTCACCCCGCCGCCACCGCATCATGTGCCGACGACGGTCGTTCTCTGACCTCTACCGCCCCCGGGCTCAGACGCTGTTTATATATATATATGTGTGTGTGTGCAGGACCGGTGATGCTGTGCTGTATATACGCACAATTCTCGTCACGGTTATTATTATTACACCACTGCGGCGCACTACTATTTGCTACGTTTAATAATGAAAATTGCTTTTTGTATACGCGCTGCGTGCCTTAAGTATAATATATAAATGGAAATGGTATTCCTCGCGTCTGCGATGGCGAAACATGTGTATATATATATATTTACGACAAATGAAGTCGGGAGCTACTATATTAAACTAAACGACATAGTTTTAAATCAAAAATTCTGGAAATCTACATTTTTTTCAAAATCAAGTTGTTGCGGGTTTAACACAATGTATTATGTGCAATGTCATTGGACAAAAATATAACTGTATACCATATAAATGAGCGTCTACTGTTTTCTACTATATTTTATAAAATTATATATATGAATTTCAATTACAAAATTACTCGATAACTTTATGTTATTGCGATCATTGCAATCCGACCATATCATGATAATAATAATGCATGACGCGCGAACGCATTTGCTATAGCAGACACTATTTATCGCCTCAGAGAATTTTTCCAGAGAATTTCATTAGCGTCTACATTTCTTTGTTATATCTATAGACAATATAATTTTGAAATAAATAAAATATGTGTTCTATATGGGTTTTCATGTATAATATTGTATATTGTAAAATATATTTTGTAGAAGGTTTAAATAGCAATGTAGTTTTGACTTTTGAGTAAATAATATAACGCACGTGTGCGAACATTTTATATTTTCGAGGCATAAATTTTAAATCAAGATAGAATCGGTGTTGTTTTTTCCAACTATAGGTGTACATATTTTACTTGCAATATTTGAATACGTCAAAACGTACCTAAATTATAAATACTAGGTATACCCAGTGTTATTATTTATAGTTATAATTTGGAAGTTTTAAATGTGCACCGCCGTATAAGCATGTAGGTATGAAATATTGTTATAGTCTAACATAAATAACATTGTATTATCATTTACATCTATAATATTAAAAATAAATTGTTAAATTTCAAACGGTTTAAATTTTTGCAAAAAAAGAAAATCTTGACCAACTCATATAGAATATAAAGTATAATACTTTGGATTACATACCTAATTAAATGATTTAACTAAAATATTATAATACGTTATAATGTAGCTTATCTACTTCGTTCTCATTTCGTACCACACTTTATATGAATATCTGCAATATAATATTCATTAATAATATTTTATAAAATTATAATAGATACATATCATCTACTATAATAAATAGGTACCTATTACGACGTGTATTATTGTAAGAATAATTATTATTTGAATCGGATCTGCACACGCACACTCACGTGCAAGTATTCAAACACGTTTTGTATAATATACATTTATATAATACATATTTTATATTATATATATATTATATACTAAATACTTTCATGATATATACGCGAGGTTTGTAATTTATTTTCCTATTAAGCGCTCGTACAATGGTAGCTGACCTAAATAATTCGAGTACAAAAAAGTCGGAGACCAAAAAGGGGTGATTGGAAGAGGGGGCGATGACCACAAAGGACGATATGTGTCATGCAGGACAACAATAGTCTGATTATTATATATTTCTTTAGATGTGTGTGTATAATATATATACCGCGGCGAGTCGTATAGGATTACCAACGGTGTCTGCATGTATACGGGGCGGGACTCGGACCCATATAGCGGCCATTATTATTGCCGCTGCCACAGCATGCAGAGATCCGTGTTTATAAATAATATTTCGAATTTTTTTTCCTCGAGATAAACATTTTTATCCCGAGTGTTTTACGGTGATATATCTGTCGAACGGCGTAATAAAAATATTATAAGTTATTGTTTTTTACGAAACTAGTATTATAATATATATATATATATAGTATAGGTATATGCATATCATATACATAATACACTTATATATATATAATAGTAGTTTGTTCAAGCGTATACATAAAATATATTCACAGTAGGTATGCGCGTATACGTATGGACGACGTAAAATTATGTTTTCGAATATATTATATTTAAATTTTGACTCGTTATATCACCGTGTCTGAAACTATACACGGTGGAATAATATAATAATAATTATATTTGATATACTAAAATATCTTGTTATATATTTTTCCTATACGAGTTATAGATATTCGAATGTCGTTATTACATAGCTACAGATAAATGTGATATCATGAATTCGATTAGCTTACGATAAATATATTATTTAAATTCATACTAAAATGCATTAATCTATACTCGAAGAACTTAGATAGTATATGCTATAGGTAAACAGTATACCTATATACATTAATAACCTATTAGATGTTTCAAGTACCTAAATGAAAATTGAAGAAAAATAAATTTTTATTAATAAATACGCGAGTGAATAGTAGATAATATAGATACATAATGAAAATATAAAAATATACCTAGATACAAAACTGATTCAAACCTGCAGCAGCAGCTTCGTCAGTTGTTTAGTTTTTTATATGACTTACGATTTTGAATTGTTTTTCTTCACAATCGTGGTGATGTGCCGAAAGAAAAGAAACCCGTGTAAAAAATGCACGTCCGGTCGGAACTATACGTGTATTATCAATCGTCGTTTAACTCCTGCACTGTGGTAATTATATTTTAACGATGCGTACCGAATACCTAATAAACTCACTCATAATATACAATGTAATATATACATAATAAGTTGATACCGAGGTCTGATTTTTATCCCGTTTATGGATGATGGACGCGGTTATACCTACTTCAATATATTATGCTGTATATACATATATATACATATTTGTAGAAAAGTAGAAAAAACACTTCATATTATAACGTTGTAAATTATATGTTTACACGTCTCGTTTGACAATATATATTAATAATTATTTATATTTAAACTATAAATGTATATACAAAAAAGCTATAATTCATTTTTAGATATATACACAAGAAGATTTTTTTAAACACGAATTCCACTCATTATGAAGTATATAGGTACGCATTGGTCGATTTTTGTGTTTGTAAAAAAAAAGTTAAAATATATAATAGTTGGTATTTTCGACTATTTTAATTACTCATTATGTTCACTATACAGTAACACTTTTGAAAAAAAATATCTATATACTTTTTTTTATAGATTTGCGTTTTGTGTTTAAATATATATTTATATTCAATGACAGTATGTCATGACTGCTGCATCCCGAAGGTAAACGTAAAGACATTGCTTTCTAGATATTTAATAATGAAATATTATACATATAGTATTTAATATTATATCTGTTGTTTATCCTATAATATTATTATTGATTCTTTTTCAGTTTTTAATATTGAATAATGTATTTTGTTACAATGTTTCATTATTTTTGTAATTGACTTATTTTTTTACACAATTTATCGCTGGTTCGATGTAATGTTATTTTTTCCCGTTTACATATAAAACATATTATATTATAATAAATTATACAATTAACCTGTTTTTAGGTTGTTTTTCATTTTTATAACACCGTTCGAGTCTGGCCAAAACTTAATTGCACATTTTAGTATCTGTACCGCAACTGAAAAACAATTTATTTATGTGATTTCAGGGACTCGACCGGACCAGAATCAGGAAAAGTATTATGGATTTTTGAACGCCACCTGCACGATGACGGATACCTCCGCGATGACTCGGCGGCAACGGAAACCACGTCATCAAAATATAATAATTACCATGTAATAATAATAATTGTTGTTGTTATTACTATTGCGACCGATTTGCTGTAAGTCGGCGGCGTCTTTCCCACTACAATATTATTATTATGTAGCCTCGCACAATGAGCAATAAAAATTAATACCACCGGTTCAAATGGCTCTGTTAAAATGTCCCGTTTACGACGGCGTTATCAGTGTTTAAACGGTTGTTATTACGAGCCATTTTGTACCATACATACATATAACATAATATATTATTACACATACATATCACCGCCGTGAGGAGTAAGTATATATGTGTGTGTGTGTGTGTGTTTTTATTTCTAGACTTTATTATTTTCTTTACAGCGTACCGTTTAAGATTATTACTATTTTTTTTTTTTTTTTTTTATATTTTTATTATTGGTTGTATACACTTATTATTATTATTATTATATTTACTACGAGCATAAATCCCGCTTACAATGATTTCAATACGACTAATTTTTATATATTTTTTATTGTATTTTAAACGGACAGGTTTATCGGTTTACTGCGTTTTTATTTTTATGTCTGTGTACATAATATGCGTATTAAAACATAATAATAATAACTGTGTACATGAAGAGAAATAATATTTTACACACATCAAAATATGACAAATATAATAAAATAACTATTTAATATAATTATAACAACAATATTTGTACGCCTAACGATTTAAATTGGACCACATTATATTACTACTAAAATATCGTATTAAACCAAATCCTGCCGTTTAATATATAGGTATGCCGCGAATAACCTAACTTTCAATATACCTACAAATGTTTATAGGATTTATCCAACTAAGTACTTACAAAATGAAATTGTCAAAAACTACTATAACTCTGACTATTATTATCATGTAAACTTAGTAGGTATTTATATTTATAATATTTATTTTACTGTCTTTTTTTTCCCAATTAATTGTATTCATTGTCTTCTATATTGTGCATAAATATTATTTAATATTCATCATTAGTTTTTATGGCTCATGCATGGCTACTATTCCCAGACGATTATAATTATATATTTTTATTACCTCATAAGTATTTTTAATACTAATTAAAATCATATTCAAATATACAATGTTAATTATCGTTCGTCTATAAATAGGAAAACTAAAAAATTAAATATAATTTGATGTACTTGTACGAATCAATTCAGACACCTTTTTATGCTTATTTAATATATATCCTATTATATTAAATACCTAAGATATAATACAACAATTATTTTTACATTATAAACAATTTGTACTTAAGAATATTTGTGTTTATAAATAATAAAACTTTTATATTATACAATAAAATAGTATAATAAATAATAATTTATTATTGTAAAATTATTATAATCTTATGTCTAGACTATAAACCGTATTGATATAACTTGTATATTATGTAACCATTTTTATAATCTAGAATTATTTATACGCTTTATACAAGGTACCTATCATATGCTGTAAAAGTGTAAGACTACACTTCATAAAAATTACACAATAATTTATTGATTGAAATATATGCACACTAAAAAACATGTGCCCAACAGGGTTGGGTAAAAATATATTTTTTTTTTTAATTTGGTTCACTATAGAAGTTCTCCAAATGACTAATTATGTATAATATACGCATATTATTATGCAATAGTTAATTTTAATTTTGCAGCACAAATACTAATACTTGTAATACTAAATTCTTAAATGACTGATTTATATTAAGTACCTATACTGAAATATTATTTTTTTCAATCAGTTGTTGATATTATTAGGTCACAGGCGTGCATTTTGATTGTTAGGAGGGGCTAAAATTATATAGACACATGCAAAACGCAAAACAAACGATAGACCTATGGAGAGCTTTAAATAAAACAGCATATACATGATCTAATGTTAATATTTATTCTATTAGTAATATATATTTATTCTTTTTAGGAATTACAGTATAGCAAATTATGTATTATTTTACCTAGTAAACAATCTGGAATTTGTTGAACAACTCTTTATTTTTTTTTTTGGGGGGGGAGGGGACTGTAAAAATTGTTAGTAGACTAAGTCTCCTTAAGCCTCCCCCCCTTAAATTACGCATATATATTAGGTATAATAATATTTTATTATTGTTATAGAAAATATACATACTCCTATAAGCCATCATTATTGGTAGGTATATAAAAATAATGAAATTGATATATAATATATTGTTTTAATTAACATTTATGACCACATATATATTCGTTATTTGTAGACAAATATACAAATGCATCGTGACATTGAATTTCATAAAATCGTTTTTATAAAATTACATCACAATGCATAATAATATTGTCCTATATTTTTAAAGTTTTTATGCTATCGTATTTAGGATGAAATACGGTAGGTGCCTACCTATATTAAACTAACAAAAAATCCAAACGCGTTTTTCGAATAATTAAAATTAAACTTCAAAAACTTTGAATAAGTAAATAAGGCAAACGTGCAGGAGTCTTAAAATTGAGAATAAAATATTTTACAGTTTTTGTAAAATGTATATTCTTATCAGACATTTTACTTTTTATATAAGTTGTGTTTACAGTCACCATAAAAAACTTGTGTTTTAACAGAATGACTTGCTATAGTCAATAGTCGCTATTTGTATATATACCTACATAAGAAATAAAACGAACAAAATCGTTTACCATTGTCCATATAATTGGACTTATACTAAAATGCATACTTCAATGATAACATTTTTAAACTTTTAATTAAACTCATTTTCAAAACTATAAGATGAGTATATAGGTTATACACCAGCTGTGTCTCACACAATAATGCGTATTTGTACATCTAATAAATAATAATTATAATAAAATATTAAATTAATATAATTTTTTTTTTTCAAAAGTTTTAAAATCCAATTTAAAATCGATTAAACGATTGTTGCTGCAGACAATAATAATATTATATACACACATACAATTATGTTAAATCATATACAGTGCAGTGTGTGAAAATATCTGATTCGGCATTTGTACCAATTATAATATTATTTTACGTTTTAAGAATCGTTTAACTTAACGTGCGGGACTATTCATCTGTACATTTATTATTCGTTATTGTATTACGAATAAAATATAATATCCGGCGTAGCAGTGACCAGCCGAGCTGCAGCAATCTACCAAAAACTTACGGCTTACGGCTTTTGTAAGGGAATCGATCTTGAAAAAATATGATGTGTATAAACAGTGTATTTACATAAGTAAAATATTATATTATAATACAAATAATTTCCTGAAATCAGTGTATGCGTGGTGTATCATAAAAATCCGTGAGACGTCTCGTCCCGATTGCAATAAATGTTTTGTTAATATGTATATTAATAATTATGCGAATAATAATAATAATAGAATACCAGCTGTCGTGCCATATTTGTTGTAAGTAAGTACCTGTATAAAAATACATACTCAATCACTTAATATACGAATACTCGATAACGAGTAGAGAGATATTATCAGTAATATATTATATTGGATGTTGATATAGCTGCTAGATCATAATATAAGATCGGAACTGGAATTTTATTGAAAAGAAGCAGGGACTCGATGAAAATATAAAAAGCGGAATCTCACGAGAACCCATACATACTAAATATTTTTGAAACAAAAACAAATATTTTAATTTCAGCATCTACAAAATTTTCCAATTATAACGGCCGTAATCGAATTTGTTAATTTTATTTTTTAGAAATCATATAATTATGTGGGTATCTATGTTGCAGTAAATTATATTTCAGCACTAGTTGAAATCAATATTAATCTGCAAAACAATAATTTTTAACTTTAAAGTACTTGCGTGGAACCTATAATTGTTTCTAAGAACCCAACTGAAATCGGAATTGAAATTAGTTTTTCAAAGATCCTAAACTGAAGTTCTAGTCCCTATATACTTCTATTAGTCGTTCATTTTTCAAATTCGTGTCGATTGCCTATTGCAGCAATGCATTTATATTGATATTGATACAGTAAGTATGTATATATACGTACCCATCACGTTCTAATTCAACATTATGTATTGCAGGCGTGTCAATGGACTTGTGTATATAATATGATATGGAGGTCGTTGTGTGCAGCCGCGAAGTAGGTATATTACTCCAACTACTATGCTTAATATATATTGGATACCACACGTGTATTATAGTGACGATTATCCCACCACAGAAAAACAAAACTAGTATTTTTGTATCCTAGATTAATTTTAGACAACCCCGTGCAGGGTTCGTTGAGGTGTGTGTGTGTGGTCCGAGCAATAAAAATAAATAAAAAAATAAAATATAAGAGCGACTCCGGGACAGAACACGACGGCGGAATATTTGCTGCATTTTAATTTTAGAATCTCCTCCTTGTTACATATAATAACTAATAATAATAATAATATTACATATTATCGTAAACATTCGCAGCTTCGGCGCTCAGACATCTCGTCGTACAGCGCACATCACGAGTGTGTATAAAATATGTTGGTATATACTCTCACACACGCGCGAGTATGTATGGGCCAAAAGGTCCATTAACGAGCCGAATATAAATTATTTCTTGAGAGACGCGATGGGTTATTTACTATATTATAATACATTATTATTATATATCGTACGAGCCGCCGCCGTCGTCGTATAGTCGTGAACAACCCGAATGATTTAAGTAGGACAATATAACATTGTTGGACGCATTTTTTGTTTCAGCATACTTATTATACTTATATTATAGTTATATATTGTGTATATTGTTGTCATTGAGACGTTTCCAAAACGTGTTTCCCTTTTATAATAATTATGTCTAATAAAAATCAACTGCAACCGCAGTTGTATCGATCGCGTGATAACTGATAATAGCTGCCTATATCCTATTATTATGTACGTGTAAAATACCTTATCATGTTAAGTACCCATATAAGCAGGAAGGAGTACTAGTGCTGTCTGCCACTATACGCATTACGTGTTGGTGTGCAAACGTTAATAGTATTTTTCCAAAAAAGTATTTACCTATAGTGTATAAGTATGCTGATAATATAATAGTTATCACCCTTTATGTCATTGAACATAATACTATAATTAGTGTACATAAATTAGCTCTTAATCGTTTTAAAATGTTATATTGATTCTATTCTAATATATTTTTCACATTGATATAAAGTGAAGTGTGTTGTAAATCTTTGAACGTGAATTTTTTTAACAAACATCTATAACTTTACTTTAACAGACTATTTTAATAAAAAAATTAGAAAATTTAATTTATTATATTTTGGATAATATATTCACACAGGTTATAAACAAAATAATTTTATTGTATTTATTATATTAAATTTATTTTAATTAAATTATTATAATACAATTATTTATTTTCGATTTATATTATTACAAAGTTATATTAAATATTAATATAATAATAATAATAATTCGTTCATATATTTTAATATAATAAAATAAAATAAAATAATTGTATTATAATAATTTAATTAAAATAAATTTAATATAATAAATGCAATAAAATTATTTCGTTTTATTTTATTATATTAAATATGAACGAATTATAATTATAATTATAATAATTATAATAATTATTATTATTATAATTACTATATTAAAATAGCTTTGTAATAATATAAATCGAAAATAAATAATTGTATTATAATAATTTAAATTTAAATTTTTACTTTATTTTGATGATTTGTAAAAATGTTTAACACACTGAACATTTTTTTATACCAATAATTTTAGTGAGTATTTTTTTAATATTAGGTATGTGTATGCCATACTATTAATATAATATAATATCTATAAGTTCATTTTAAATGTTTTACCCAGTAAGTAAATTGATTTATAATAATCATTAACGCCGCATAATTTATTCACGACATTTTTCGCAAATAAATAAAGTACCAAATTTATTATACGGTAACGTGATGTATAATTATATTGCTAAGTGATAATATAAATGTAACTTTTATTCGTATCCCTACTTAATTGATGACATATAACATTTATAAAACGTTATAAAACTTCTTTTTTATTATTGTTCCATTGCGCATAATTTGTCAAAAAATTATAGCTCGAGATAAGTGGATATAATATAATATTATGTTTTATACTTTAAGTCAAATAGAATAGCGCCATCACTAATGAATAGGTTTTAGGAGATGAAAACTTTAAACACGGCGTTTTTTTCCCTAAACTATATAATTTATAGGTTTTTATAAGGCTCGTGTAACAGCTTTTTTGGATAATGTTTTTATTTCTGTCACGCGGGGAACCGTGAGATAAAATAAAAAAAATATTTCGGGAATATATAGGTATACCTAAGTTTCGACTTTTCCGCGCATCTGCAGAACTGAAATATCGCCGCGGTCTTCGGGAGCCGCCACCGACCGCGATTTCGGCTGTGCGAATTTTCAACGACCGCAGCGTCTAAAAAACAGCAAGAGCTCGCAAGAGTCGGCGGCGGAAATCGATACGGTAAAAAACACGTCCGGATGGCATCGCGTCTGTTGTGGACTCGTGGCTGTGGCGGTATCTGTCGGACACGACGACGGTGTCCGTCGCTGCGAGCTCTGTGCCGCCGCCGGTGGACCGAATTCTCGTTAAAAAACGACGATATCGCCGCTGCCGCGAGTCCGCACCAGCTTTATCTTCCGCATTTTGGCAACCACCGGTTCACCGTCGGCGGCCATTGCCGCGGTAACCGTGGCGACGGCCACTCCTCCGACTGCCTGGCGCCCGTTCCGTCGGTCCCGGCGACTCATCGGTTCCGGTCGCCAGGGGCAACGAGCGCGCCGACCATGTTTCCTGTGCCGGGCGGAGGCGGATCGATGCCACGACGTTCGCGATAACGACAATAATGATAACCGACGGGAACGTGTATTATTATTATTATTATTATTACGGCAACGACGAACGTGTGCGCGCGATCCGACTACTGCGCCTGCCGTCTTCCCGTGGCTTTTTACCCGTTTTTTCAACACTGGTCTGCACTATATTTTAATATATTATATAATATTATCTAAAACGACATTGCAGTTCGTCGACAATCGGTCTGCATTAGAACTTTTGATTTCTGACGACCGTTCCGGTAACATCTACACAACCGTAGCTATAGTCAAATTTTACCCCTATATGTGTCGGCGACCCCGTAAAGTCAAACCCGTGTTCGTTAGCGAACACTAATTGTCTATCGTTTGTCCGACTGCGAGTTGAGGGGACTGCAGAATATTAGAACGACAAATTTACATTAATAAACGACAATATTATTTTGGAAATCTAAAGTTACATAATTCTATGTTGCAGTTAGCGGTTATATTGCTCGTATACCTGTATAGTGTACCCGCGTCCGCACTATAAGTCTTTAACAACAATGTAATACCTCAAAAATCATACATTATATACTCTATATCATTATATATATATATGCATAATATATTAATATAATAGTATATATAAATATATTAGTACTGTAAGTTAATACTTACTGACTGGCAACGCATAATAATTTCCAATTGTATATTGTTATAAAAATGCATACATACTCTATTATTATAGGTATTGATTTCACGTTTATCTACATGTTTTGTAAACAAATTCGTATAATTGTATGAAATTGTTTTATTATTTAAACGTTTCACATTGATAAAAATATAATAAAATGTATAGATATTGAATTATATGACCACGGATAATCATCTACTAAATGCTGTATGCAGAATGTAGATACTATGTAGTGACTAATGAATAGTATAGTACAACATTACATATAATATAATAATATAGGCGGTTGTTATTATAGGTAGTTACAGACTTCCAGTATACCAGGTATACTGGATATATAAGTATAAAACAATATATTATTATTATATATTTATTTTCATTATTATTTACATTTACATATTTTATAATATATTCATTATCTACAGTATCATCTCATTATATTTTAAAAACTATATTAATGGAAACGAAAAACCAGATAAATATTAATATAATTTATATACTTGTATTTTTTACAAGATTGGTTTACTTCTAAACTATTTATTAATTAGAAATTTTCATTTTAGACAGATAGTGCTACACTAAAACTAAGTTTAGAATCAAAAATCTTAAATCATTGGGATTAAAAGACAAAAAAACCTGCATGATTATACACTCTGCCAGTCCAACGAGTATATTTTAAGAAATGAAACCACATTGGCCTCTTTCAAGGTCCCATCTACAAGGCCATTATTAATAAACTAATAATATTATGTTAACCCTTAAATATATTATTATAATAGTTTGTTTACTCCACTTGACGTTACCATAAGCCATATATACTCAAAACATGACATTATTATTTAATATATTGTGTTAGCTTTTAACATAATATTTTTAAATACTGTTCACAGTTATTAATATTATGCTGTATACAACTATATAGTGGGTATATTATAGTGATGTCAAATATGTAGAATATATAATATAATTATGTATATTATGGGGTCAACGTACGTATACAGTATTGATAAAATGGAGTTCAAAAACAAAATATACAATATATAATATACTTAAGTACTCGAGTTGATCAGTATTGGACTAAATCGAAATATATGTCAGTATAATATTTATAATATATTTAAGTGTTTCGTGCTTGTAAAATATACTATAATAGCATTAAACACAACGTAGTTTGAACAATATTTAAGCTAATATGGTCAGTCATATACTCATGTATATAATGTGTACGTCCATATTACATACATTAATCTTGCCACAGTTATAGTTTATAAAATACACCTAAAATAATATACTCAGCTTAATAACTATAATATAAGGTTAATAAACTGTATAATATACAAATGTAGTATGTATACATTGTATCAATCAAACAGTATTATATATTGTTCGTGACAATATTATTTTAATAGATGATTTTACATTATTATATAATAATTATGAATAACACGAACGTTTGTACATAATATTTAAAGACAACATTTATTATATATTTGTAAAATAATTAAAATTTAAAACGCCAAAAACTCAAATATTATATAGAATAGGATTAGAAAATGATAGATCTGCAGAGAAAAGTAAGTACATGTTTAGTACATATATATTATTATTCATTATAGATATTATATAATAGTTAGGTAAATTTGTTCATGCAAAAACTGTGAGATCACAATGTATAATACAATTCGATATTTACTGCTTAAATAATAATTTCCTGCTTATTTCATCAATGGCATATATTATAATATATTAAATAAAATTACTTATAGCTAGCTATTATATACCAAATTCTACATTTTGACCGCCAAAATATCGTTGAATAGCTCTTACACACAGGATACAGCACAAAATCAGCCATTATTTATCAATAATAATTATTTTCTTTATAAAAGTCTCAGCCCAGCTATTTATATTGTATGTAATTTATAGAAAATATTATAATTTCTCAACTGAATATAAAGGTGTTAGAATTACTAAATAAATTTAAAAAAATAATTTAAATGTTAAAAACCAATAGATGAAATAAAAATGTTGCATTTGCGTCGATAATCTTTTTAAAAAAAATATACACAAAAATGACGTCATAAATCTATATTATGTTTAATATAATATGTAATTTCATATTTTTATAAACGTGCTGTGGGTCTATGTACTGTGTGTGTGTGTATATCTGTCATTAGCACATTCCATGGAACGGCTCAAGGGCGTCGCCACAGCCACAGTATTATAATATATTATTATGCTCTGTGTAAGATAAAACTCGCTACAGCAACGTGTATTGTACTGGGCGATGAGGTCTATTTGTTATTTTTTAGATATTTTATTTTAGATTTTTCTGACCAGTCATTCGTGTATGCGTTTACGGTTGAAGAGAAAAACGTGCGCTAACCTTTCAAACGAATACATGGGTATAATTACGAGTATAATATATACTCACTCGTACCTATATATTATATATTTACTTCATATATTATATTATTCATTATAATAGTCACCTGCGTGCGTTGCGGACTACTGCTATAGAATTATCTGAATCTCGAAACACGAATTATGAATAATATATTGTTCAATATATATTCAACAATAATAGTAATCGTAATAATAATAATCATAGTTAATAGTAGGTATAAATGCCGTATAATAATAACAATAATGTATCGTATATAGTTATGTATTATATTTTGTTAATAACACATCTCGTTAGATTGACGCACTTATTTTGATAATATCTACTGTCCGGAAACCAGCAAAACAGAGTTGTTGGAAAACAAAATAACGTTTATTATGGTTATTATATTATTATTACTTTTTTTTAGGTGCCGCAAAATAGCAACTAGTAGGTGTATAAAGTACCTACATATAATATCCATATTGTGACTGTAATGAAAGACTTCGCGCACTTTGCATACATATGCGCATACGGCAGCCGACGATGAGCGACGACTTCGCCTTTATGGCGCAATAAAGACGCGTGTTAAACACATTATAAACGTGTAAAATAGAAATATACGTTTTTTATTAGATGTTAAATATCGGGTATAATAATAATAATAATAATAATAATAATATGTATATATAATATAAAATAAAACGGTTTACGATCGAGAAAAAAATACAAACGAACTAATTGAATATCATGGTTTTTTTTTTTGTTTACCAAAGAACTTATTATATATCATAATATAGTATAAATTATTACAAACACCATATTCGAATGGTGTTTGTACCGGCTAGCAATCCATTGACCGATATTATAAGCACTCTTATTTAGATACGATTCTTCTCTGGTAAATCGTAAATTTCGAATTTATTATTATCCTATACCCAGTAAATTTTTCAAGTTTGTCTGAAATTTAGGTAATATATTTAATTTATACTTTAAAAAGACTTTAGCGAGAATCTTAGCTGAAATATATAATAGTCTTCAGATTAAAAAAAAACTTATATTAAAATAACTGAACGTTTTAAATTGTTCACCCTAAAAAGCAGTTTTTTTTCCCAATTCCACTTAACTTTTACATTATTTTTCAAAGTTTTATAACATATATAGTAGTAATGTAGTATAATATGTAGTTATAGTTTTAATAAATTATCAGTGGATATTTATTTTTAAAATTCAAATAGTCCTTTTATTTTCTGAGACAATTCCCGTTTCAACATACAAAAGAACCCCCTCTCCCCCTATGTAATATGACTACATAGTACATAATATAGTATACATATTATATACCCACATAATGTGGACGGCGTGGCGTGCTTTTAGGTATATACGAAAAACTAATCCGGACGGGTCATAATTCTAAATGAAAAACGATCGGGGAAATTCGTAAAATGTTTTCGTGAAACGGCTGGTACGTTTGATAATAATTTTGTATACGAAAACGTTGGCTACGAGTGGGTGCGTATATTAATATATTGTATTGTAATTTATATTTATGCACGCGATCGAAATATTGTGTTACACGAAACATTTTTTTCTTTTAATATATTATATAAGTAAATTATTGTTCAGTACTACCTGCACGTGCGCTCTGGTATTACAATAATATAATATGCGTATAATATAGGTACTAAGAATTTTATTCCCATCAGAAAACAGTTCATTAAAAATATGGAATAAAGTGACTGAGTTTGTTAGACGGTATATTATTTTATCTTAATACAGGTATCTATAATTTATATAGGTACACTGTACGATACAGGGATATTAAATAGCTTTCCACTTTCTAATTTTCTTAAAAGATTCCGTTCAGTGTTCGATATACTATTGAATGGTATACCTATATGTATATCATAGGTTATTATCACCATATTATAGTTTATTGAATTTTGTCACTATATTGTTTCTGTACATACGCATTTGACTGTCGAGATTCATATCAATTGGTATAATAAGTACGGTTATATAATACACGGGTTTGTACAATATTGTTGTTAATTTAGTTTAAATCATTCAGAGTACAAATTCTATTGGAATATAAAGTGTTTATTATTGTAGTTAAATTGGTACTTAAAAACTATATTAATATTAATAAATTATATAAGAGCTGTTTATATTCCCTTGGCGTATACTGCAGAACACATATTTTTTTTTGTACTGCAGTTAAGTTCAATATATAAGTAATATACGATTATACAAATGATCATTGTTCATATTTTAAAAGCACCTAGGTCTGTACTGCAGTAATATAATATAATTCTATAACATATAATAAAGTATGGATGGACTAAGAGAAACAATCATGCAAAATGATATCGAACACTGAACACTGGGAAACACCACGACATAGACTGACGTTTGCTTTTATTTTAATTACTAAATTGTCTATTAATCGATTAATTTCTATGTACATTATGTAGTATGTACACACTATACATAGAATATAATTTTAGTGGACATATTAAAAAAATCTATTGAAATAAAAAGTCCTAAGCTCTGTTAGGCATACGATAACTAAAAACTAAAAAAACTATAAAATAAAACTACTATAATATTATAGTATATATAATATCATACCTACTTAATATAGAAAACTAGAAAATGTATAGTGGCTAAAGATGTTTTTGGTTAAAAGTTAAAACTTAGAGAAGAAAATGATTGTATAAATAAACTTTTATTACTATAATCTAGCAATGATTGACTGCATAGATAGTGGCACGTGAATATTATAGGTATGTATATATTAATATATTATAAAGTAATTAGAATTAAACCGAAGAGTTATGCACTTGCGTACGGAATAAAAACTGTAAGCGGGCAAGATGAAAATTGATAATACAAAATAATGTTGTATGGTGTCTAATATATTATGATGGTCATCTAGCTTCATCGTCGGTGGCCGATCATGGTGACTATGTGCAGCAGAATTATTTATGGAAAGTATTATATTCCATTATATAATAATATAATTCCCATAATGATATAATATATTATCGTGTTTTCAGCTCCGACTAATTTACAAAAACATTATGTTTTTTAATCGAAATTATTCCTAATATCCGCCTCCTTTCTTGTGGCCTAAATTATTAATTGTCCTTTACAATTTAAATGTAATAATAACTCGTTTTCAATTTATATTTTCGGATAAAATTTACCGAAATCATCATGTTACAATATAACTGCAATATACATATTATAATACCTATTATTTATATAAATACATTTTATATCGAAGTTAGTGCTCAAAAAAAAAAAAAAAAATCACGACGAGCGTATAGATATTCTCTCCCCACTAAGCATAATATATTATGTTACAGGGCCAAATGGACTCATGATGATTATATGATGAACATTCAGACACGTTACACGCATTATTATTATTATAGCGATATCACATTTATACGATGGTCGCCTACTGCGGCAGCTGCCGTTTGCATGGACCGAAAACATGGCCGTTCCATCTATACTATATAGGTACACTGTATACCTACCTACTATACTGTATACATTCAATACACGACGTATATTATACTAACACCGATGCTGCAAGTAGGTATATATTATGAATATGGTATAATAATAAGGTTTTTACCGACCAATATGCGTTCGATCCGACGACCTACACAATATCATCTTATTGTACTGCGAATTATTGTGATACAAAATACAATAATGCGCTGCACTATCTTCATTCCATATATTAGGCGTACTTAAACCAATGGCGTTTCTATATAGAAATCTTACACTACCAAATAATGATACCGATGAATTACACATATTTCGGATTTAAGATTTAGGGGAAAGTGGCTTTTTTTTTGGGGGGGGGGGGAAAGGGAGATTGATTAAATTTTAAATTCGTAATATTTTATTTTATTTTAGAAACTTTAAGAATAAATCATAAAATTAACAACAACAAAAAAAACATTGTTTGGTTTTCACGAGTCTTGTTGAGTAATATCTTGTGTTTATTGTTTAGCATATAATAAAACTTGTTTTTTCAGGACAAAAAAAAACTTTTAAAAGAAAACCGCCAATAATCTACGGAAACAAAATAACTTAAACTTTTTAAAAAAATCGAAGTCAAAATAGTATAACATTTGTGGAAATATTGTGTAATAGTTATTAGTTGTCAATTGTCACATTGGAGGTTTTTATTTCAAACTCACATAGAAGATCTTTGAATTATTGTTTATTTTATATTATAACTTTTTTATTACATATAGAAGGAACTTAATAACCTACTCATATAGTAGGTACCACTTATTAGGATGTTTTATTATGTTTTGTTTGATTATTATTATTTTTCAAAAATTATTCGATGGATTTAAGCGATAACACATTCCTGCAAAATCAAATGTTTGCTTATTTTTTCCGAATTTAAACACAACAAAACCACAAAATCGTAAATGCAATACATATGGGATTTTTTAGCACGCGAAAACTATTCTGACGCGTTGCCGATATAATAACGATAGACAATCATTATTCGTTTTAATTTTAATTTTCGATGAACCGAATAAAAAAACGTGCCTCATCCGATTAAGGGACACAGTGGTTGACAATACACAGTCGTAAAAAAAAAAAAAATCCGTTTTTGTTGAGTTGTGCGAATGAGTACGAGCGACGATCTTCGACCGATAAAAACGCGCTTGGCCGTTATCACACCGCCGCCGTTACTGTGTTGATCGCGACTATTTTAGTGCAATGTGCATGATATACATTGTGCGGTTTGTGGCGTTAAAGACGTCATTACCGACGTTTATTGTAAATATATTATATATATATCTATATAAATCTAGTGTATAGGGTCCAGTCGTTTTTATTTGCCTCGTTTTATTTATATTATGTGTGTAATAATCAGCTGTGCGTTTATAATATATAATAATATTATATTATATAGCTCTCGCGGTATATAACGTACTTATCGTTTTTATTATTTTTGTCGCGGCACGAGGTCAAGGACGTTCGTGTCATCACATAGGTATATATATATTCTTATATATTGGCCGTGGCAGACAATGATGATATTATTATATAATGCGCGTATATCCAACAATGAAAGCTTGCGACTGTGTTTATCGAAGGTATAAAACTCCCACCGTCTGATAATCCTGTATATATATATATAGCGGTACTTAAATCTATATCATTCGTGTACACGGATGTGTTTATACCTGTACAATGTACATATATACTTTGTATATAGCTGTTATTAGAGGGTATTATGTCATCATATTATTATCTTCTTGTCCAGATTACTATTACACGGAGTCCGTACTTTTTATTGGTTTTTATAGTGCACGCAGGACCTCGGGGGACGCGGTCGCGACAGGTATTCAATCGTGCCATTGCAATTAACTAGGTTTTTTTTCCTGCGATTTAATCGGCCTAATGAATAATGAGATTCGATTTCGTTTTGCGATAATAAGACGAGAATTTCGTATATAATTTATACATAATATGATTATATTTTTATCGGTTATGTCGAAGTCTCTCACCGAGGTAATTGCAGCAGTGTTTTAACTCAAACTTTCAACATTACAGCAAATCGTTTAGGTATACGTTTTATAGAGAAAAGATTACATTCTCTTTTGTCATAATATAGACAATACTAATTTATACACGTATATCATTTGAAAATAGTATTACAAAATTTTAGAAATAATCTTTATATAATTTTATAATTCTATAATTATTGGTAATTAAAAACGATATTGACTTCGTTTAAAGGCGCACGCGAGTTTACTCACTATAGGTATAATATGTTTAAAGAGTTAAAACGATGTAAATGTCTATTATAATACAGTGTATAATTTAAATTCTACTGTTGGTATGTACGCGTATTGTAGGATGCGCGACGACGATCCAGTCTCCATCGGTTCATCGATCCTTCACCTCCACCACACCGCCGCGGCACCATATCCACAGTTTACATACTGTGATAATGTGTAAGATGGCCGCCACCGTGATGTCCAGATGTACGCGTATATGTATAGTATTACATTCAAAATCGTCGTGACATCCAATACGAGCGCGTTTATCGAACATCATTTATTTAAGTATATAATATTCGACTTTAGCTACATTATAAAAAAAACTTATCTACTTCTCAGACCCATGTGTGGTATGTATTACGGAATTCGATTGTGGGACTCAGCTAAACCTTCAAACACAAACACGGTTATGCGTTTCAATTGACCGGATTTGACCCCCAACACTTAAAAATATTAATAAACATATAATATCACACTTACTATAAAAAATTAACTAAGTATCACCTAAATATATACACGAAAAAATAACTGGAGTATAGAGGCCATATTTTTTTTTTTATATATTTTTGAATACTTAAACGTCTTAAGCTCATTTTAAGATTTCTTATAATATTCTCCATAATGCGGTCTTGCCATTCCTTACTTATTACCTATATCTACGCGCAATCAAATTTGCTTATTGTACCTGCTTCATATAATATAATTGTAAATAATAATAAGTTATTTAAAATAAAATGATTTTTGTTTTTAACGGTCTTATTATGCGTAACTTTATTATAAGATTTTGATCAACTATATAATTATTAATAAACCTATTAATTATTATACATGGTGCCACATAAATATATTAATTTTTGTTAAGAACGAAAGTGAAAAATAAATTTTAAATCTTTCGCATTTCAAAATCTAACTGTTATTATCTATAGGTATATATAAATTCTATAGGAACAACTAAGCTATATAATGAAATTAGTTTACTTTTATTAACTATAATGTATATAATGAAGGTTAAAAGGTTGAACTTTGAAGTCAACTGAGTGAGGATGACCGGATGTCCTAGAGTCGTATCAACGCGCTGTAGTAAAATAATTATGTCAATTAAAACCACGATTGGTCATGTTACAAATTTAAAAATCACTTAAATATCAGAACCACCGGGCCCCTCATACTATTCCATAAAATAATTTCAATGCAACTACTTAAATACTATAAACTGCAACAGTATCCTACATATTTTTCATATTTATAGAAAACACATCTTATTGACTTGAACTTTTGTGTAGGTACTCTAGAGGTCGGGCGATATTTTGCTTGAAGACACTGCAGAATACAATAATAAATTATTATTTATAATAAAATATAAAGTGAAATTATAAAGATAATAATTCTCGATGCGTTACTTTCTAGCGGTCGAATACTATGGTGTTTTTTTACATTATCAACAAATAACAATAATAAAATATAATATAAACGATAAGTATAATACCATCAATAAAATGTTACGATATATCATTTTAATTTGTCAGAGTTTACTAAAATTAAATTCTAATTTGGTAATTTAAAAATATAGGTACCCATAACGTTTTTACACACACAAACATACCTATACCTATATATAATATATATTATACATACATTAATCACTATTTTACCCAAGCCTGCTGGTGAAATTAATTATACGGTATTTTTTCTCAAATCTTGCAACTGTTTAATATGCAAAGAAAATCGTTTACTCGCGTTAACGTCGCACATAAGTCATAAACTACATTTTATTGTGCGTATGTATTTAATAATGGTTATAGTTTATATCATTCTGCAAAATGAAATATTACCTATGTACTGTATGTAGGTAGGTAAAGTAAGTAGGTATATTACTATATATACACTCACGGGGTACAAATTTAAACGGGTTTAATTAATTTTATTTTATTACTTATTCAATAAGCAATTAAATCAAATTGTTAACGTTCTAAAATACCTATCATAAATTGTTAATTTTGTTCAACACTGATTCTATTTGAGTTTATCGTATTCGAGCAGTGTTAAGTTATGACTAAATAAATTACAAAGTACCAGCTACCATATTTATTGGATTTAAAAGCACCTATCATAATGTACCTGTATAAAATTATAATGAGTTTCATACTATGTAAAGAATAAGTGTCGTTTGAATTAAATTATTCAATACAATAATAATTACACGAATGCTTAAATCATTATTCATATTGAAATTAATGTCTCTACAAATTATTGATAATCAGATTTTTCTTAAATATTTCTGCTTTTTTAGTAGAATTTCTGTAGAAGTAACACAGTTCTGCATACAATTAGGAAACAAGTGAGATAGAAAGTCACTTTAAAGTCTATTTAAGCTTAAAAATGTTTTTATAAGAATATGTAGGTATTACGTACTCAAAGTGTATACCCAGAAAAATGTTTGTAGTAGGTAGTATGTATAGTAATATTTGTATAGGTGTATGTATTATGTATGGTGACATAATGCATTAACGTCCATTAGTTCGTTGAAACACAGGAATATTTATTACTAAATTAGGAATTCACCTGCTCAATAATTTACAGTAAAAAGTTGATTCTTATTTGAAAAGAAAAGTTGTTAACGCAATATATAGGGCACTATCCTTAATTTCTATAACATTTTTAGTATTTTAAAATATGGTGGATTTTATGTAGTTAATTATGTATTCGATTGTTCTCGTCTACTTAAAAATTCCAAAAATCAGGAATGGAATAAAATCATTATTGAACCGGCATACCTACATTAAATATATAATCAAATAATCGAGAAATCGTTATAATTATATCTATGAAAGGAGCATAATGGAAAATGCGCTGTTCATTAAAAGCATAATTATTATTATACTATTATACTACTATTTATGGTTTGTGTAATATTTATAAGGTACCTATATGTAATAATTATTTCGAAATTTCCTTTATTTCGTAAAAGTTTTATAGAACAACGACTATATCGTCGTCTTAACTATACATATTCCTATAGTTTAGATTTTAGAGACATTGTATATTATTTCTGGCTTACTTCGCCACTCCCATGTAGGTATGTCGAAGGTACGCAAACGCGCGTGACTACGTATGACGTGTAACACGAGAGTCTTGTTTATAATATTATATTATTAAAATATACGTAAAATACTGTAGTCGTATTCTGTTCGTTAGAAAAAAAGTTTTTTTTTTAACTCGTCCCGGTCGTATCGTTGTACATTATATAGTATTAGTCGTTCGGGTTTCGTATAATATAATACTGATCTACTGCACGAATCTAGTCGGAAGACGGCAAAAGGGTCCACTTAACAAAACCACGGCGAGAGGTCTTGAAATATTATAATAAATTACCGCACGCGTCTGTGTGTTTCTTTGTCGATGGAGTTGCCCTTGAACCTTTTTTCGTTCATTTTTTTGACCATTGTTTACGGAAGGGACTTGACCTCGGCGATGTCTAATATATAATGATCCTCCTTTTTAACATTTTTTTTTTTTGTCACTTTCGTTTTTTCCTTTCACTCGTTATACCGTCGTATTATCGGAGTGTGTTCCACAATGTTGTTTACTTTTAAAATACCGTTTTTAAAAGAATATTACATTGGAAATTCGTTCCACGTTTCATTATAAAATGTTTATTTATTGTATGCTGATTATAAATAAGGCAAGATTTGTTTTGAATTATATTTCCATAATATTATAATATCTTGTACACAGTATATATTATTATACACATAATATGAATTCACGATTTAAATTTCGAACATATTGATTTTTTGTGTATTTTGTTTTTCTAACACACATTTTACTACTTCTATATGATAATTTTTTAAGATCTAAGTATATATATACATTATATATAAATAAAATCTTTTTAAATTTATTTTGATCAATATAATATATGTATTATTATTTGACCAGAAAATGGATGACTTATACAATAAATTGTGCACACAATTGGCAATATATTATCTTAAAGCTAAAATATAGTTCTTTATTCTTATATTTTATAACCGCATTATTGCATGTATACGATTTGGAATTGAAAAGTTCAGTTTTAAAGAAGAATAAATTTATTATCAGTGTAAAAAATATTTGATATACAATTTACATACAAATGGAATAACGAACAATAGCTGAAGATATTTTTCAATTATTGGTTTATAAATTTAAACAGTTTTAGTTTTTGATTCATGATAAAATTATTTATTTTTTTTTTGTGCAAAATGATTGTATCTGGTTTATATAACTATAATGCTATTTTTAATTTAATATTTATTCTAACTCTTTGATATGCTACAATGTAGCGTATATTTTTGTATTTAAATATCTCATATATATAAATTATATATTTTATTCATATGGGTATAATTTATTATGATGTTATGAAGTACTTTATTGAAATTCAACAATATTTTCATAGTTTTTACAATCATATTTATTATTGTACTTAAAGCGGTATATTCATAAACTTGAATAATTGATAACTATTATAAATAAAAAACGTAATTTTTTTTAATAATTTGAAATCATGCGGAATTTTAACAGTTTATCGCACTCAGAAATCGATTACATGAATATATATAAGTGTTATACATAATTGTATGACTATATGCATAATATTATTACATCGATGATATACTCATTCATAAGTCAGTGAAGAATCCTTAAAAACTTTGTTTTACGAGTACTATTCATGTTTACAACATTGCCCAATGATTACAAATTAAACTGATCAAAATGTCAATACATATAACCAAAATGATGTGGCATAAAAAAATAAATACTTTTTACATTTTAAGTCATTGAATCAATTGTACTCGTCCGTGCGGCTTGTTCAGCAATTCAGGATAACAATTAAAAGACTGATAATTTATTTAAATAATAAAATAATATTATCATTTATCTCCACATCAAAAATAAACTTAGTTAGATATATGATATACTATCATGTGGTATTTGGCATTCCGCTTTAATGAAACGCATATCACAGCCTTCAATTTGGGAACCTCTGATCTGAACTATATATTATTAGTACATATTAATATATCATGATATTTTTTAAACGACCAAGCTCAATATATAGTAATACGAACTCATACCGACCTCTAAATAGCTTTTTAAATTATCTATACTGCAGTAGACAAATTGTAATTGTTATTAAACTATAAGTGTCCATATGTATTATAAACTATACATTGTATAGATGACTTCAGATTAACACTACACATTCTATCATTGAAATATACGTAATAATATTAACATATTAATTATATATATTTGGTGTATTATATTATAATCAACGGTAGAACTATTTAATGTTATAATTTCTTTATATATTATCCGATTAAAATCATCTTTATTTCATCACTCCGTACGCCCGGTACGTTGCAGTCATTATATTGTTGTATGCAATAGTTTATAAACGTTTTTCGCCCGGATTCGATGCCTGCTATAAAAACCGGAGATAAAGTCGGTAGACGCCTCGCGATGTACATAGGTCGTGTATATATACCGAACAACTACGCGTATATTGCTCGTTTTTCTCGTCGGGAGATGAGCAACAGCCGTGTGTCTATGTATACATAGTATATATAGTCGCGTCGCGTATATATACGTACAATATATTTGCGAAGAAAAACAAACACAGCTATAATACAGTGTTTATATATATATAAGACAACGACTGTGCGGCGGATCGTCGGCGGGAAAACGACGGTTCGCCTGTATAAATATACGTATAATATTATGTGTATAGTCCGTGGATGGTGTATATACCTACTACACGAGGGTCGTCGGGAAAAATCTCGAAAGGCGTATACCTACCTGCACCAGCAGCAACAGCAACAGCAGCAGCGCAGTAGATATCGCGGCCGGAAGCGACTTAAACCGGCGACGCCGCCGACGGATTTTCATTAAAAGCGTATATAGGTACCGCGGACTCGGCGCTGCGGGCCGCTGCCAAAGCGTATATACGAAAAGGAAATTGAGCAACGTAATAAAAACGATGCAGAGTGTAATATATTTATATATACCTACTATCGTCGTCGCCGTTGTTGTATTAATACTATTTTTTTTCTTTTCTTTTTTTTTTTTTTTAATGCCGGAAACGCGATAGCGAATTTCCGTGACGATTTACAGGCGAGTTAATTTCATCTGCAGCCCCATCCCCCTGGCCACCCCCGCAGAGGCGTTAGCACAACGTCAAATTGCACCTGGGGGATTGTTGTCTATGCTCGCTTGCCGCGTATGGAAAGAGCAGACCAAATTACATCTCTGTTACTCGGTAGAAAGGTCTGTGCGCTATCGTGGCTGCTGCAGCATTATATAATACTAAATGTATTATATTATTATACATTTGATTAAAAGCCATGATGTAATATTTTACGAGAATTTCTTTCTCTTTTTTTTTCGTTATGCTCCAGCTCGGCACAATCGCCCCGGGATGTGTATTATATTATAACATTACTTTTGCGAGAACGATAAATGTATATTCTTCGTTTCTTGTCTTAACGAGTTTTTCTTTATTTACGTCTGTATAATATTGTATTTAATGAACACCAGTGAACTTACGGCTATAAATATTATAATTTATGTTTATATAGGTAATTTAAATTTAATTTCGTTTCAATGACTATTATCGCATACGCGAATTTATTATTTTAATTCTTGAATAAAATTATCGGGTTTTTAAATCAAATATTAATTATATTCATATTACACAATCGATACTACAATGTGTACTTAATATCATATCATTTAAAACACAATAATTTTTAGTTTGATCAGAAATTATGCAAAAAAAAATATCATGTTTTAAATTATAATATATAAATAATACAATATATTTCACGCAACACAGTAATGTGTATGTAATCTAACGAGTACCTACTATAATAATTATTATTTTTTAATTAGTGTCTATAAGTGATTTTTATGATGAAGATCGAATGACCAATATATATTATATAATATTTGTGTATGTGTCTGTATATAAGTTAGATAATATGAACGTGAAATTTATCGTCAGCGATCGAAAATAACAACAAAAAAAAGTCTACTAGTCATATTATTATTAAATTAATTTTGAATGATCCTATATAATAGCTATATAGTAGTTATAGTGATATACCATAAGTAAGTTTAAGCGTTCAGATAAGAGATAACACTCTAGTGTAAATAAAGATATAATCATTGTATTGTAGCAGTAAATAATATATATAAATTGTTTGTGTGTAATACTTAAAAAAAAAATCGATTCAAAGTTCACGACTAACCAACAGTAGTATGTTTTTGAGGCTTTTGGTTCCATTTTTACAGGGAGATGGAAAAAAAATGTAAAAGAAAATATTCTCCTTATAATGTATCCAATCTTCCTATCATTTTGACATAAAATAAAAATAGTTAATTAATCGAATCATTTTCGTTAAAATTTTTGAAATAAATAAAAATAAATTAGTTACTGACTAAATATTTTAAATAAATGATGTCTTATTTGATATTGTAATTTATAAATTAACAATGTAATAACTAGTTAATCTTATGTATTTATTTTATACACTGTAAGGTGGATATTTCCAATTAAACTTCTTTCATCTCCCTGTAAAAATGGAACCAGAAGCCCCAAAAACTTACTACCTTCTACCAACATTACATCATATACGTACTTGAGGACTTCGGTGTTTTATATAATTATATATGAGTATACCGTCTGTGAGAGTAAATACGAATACTAAAATATATATTTTTACTACATAAACTTATAATATACGAGTGCACAAACGGATTCATGCAATATAAATTATTAACACATAGAATAGAATAGAATATTAATGCAAAAAGTGTACACATACACACACATTATACAGGAGAGAATATTCGACGATTCGCCCACGCCATAAAACGCGTCTACACATATTGGTGGTTTTTTCAAATATTCATGCGCGCCTGTTCGGTGTATATAATATATAATACAGCACGAGTCAATGTATACGACTACCCTGGGGCTATTGTACCTATATATAATAAATGTTAAGTTTTTTTTCGCCCCAAAACAATTTATTTTGAACGTTCGAAATGCCAATTCGTTGTGTTATATATTATATATAGGTATCCATACTATACTGCCGTCTGTCATACGCACGCTTACCCGCCCATCATTGACGTTGAACGTGCGTGATGTAAAATTTCGACTTGAAAACTTTCCAATACTTATTTTCGTCGGTACCGACTACACCGAGTTGCAGTAACACTGTACCTGGTACACCCTACCTGTACTATCGTTACAATTATAATATTATTATTACGTGATTTATGACAGTAATTATATATTATAGTTACCTATAACTATAGGGCTCGGATTTTAAAGCATTTGCATCTTTTTTTATGTATAAATGAGATAGAAATCTATTTTTTATTTATAAATTTATTTCGCGTCATTCTGACTCCAAATAAACCAATTTACTTTTGTTTTTTTTTTTCAGTTATTTCGGCTATAGAATTTTCATGTTTATTATGCGACTTTAGTAATAACAAAAAATCGACTTAATAAGAAACGTAAAAACCCAGAATACGTTATAGATATTTGATTATTATGGTTTTCGTTATCGGATTGTTTAATAATTAATGTACTAAAATCGATCTACATATTATCACAAGCAGTACCTATACGTCAGTATACCTATAACATTGATATCGACCATTTAAAAATTTACGAATTAGTGTTGTAATTTGAAAACTCTTGTATAAAATATATACACCGATCAGTTCAGTGGATGTAGAGAGTCGTTTTCGATGTATACAAATATTCTGTCAGACAATAGTCAGTTTCACTATTGTTAATCTAGAGAAATACACGGTAATTAATTCTTTTTTTAATTTAAATTAATATTTTTTTATTCATTTTTATTACTAGTTAATTTTTGGTCATATTTTTTTTTGCTTTATTAAAACAACTGTGTGCCTTTTTAGTTGATTATTAAGCTTTAAAATCCGAGACTTAGTTATAACTATGAACTTATAGTATTTCAACCTTAAAATGCATTTATATATTCTTATATATTATCTTTCGATTTTATCATTCATTGAGTAATAGCATTGTAGTATTAACGCGATATTATACATTAGCAGTTCCGTACGATAATGGCATTTTTCATAGTCAAAACCATATATAAATATATAATTCGATAAAATAACGATGACAAGCATTAGATTTGTATACGATATTCCAACATGAATGGAAGGAAATCGACTAAAACTCATTTCGATTCCCAAAAGATCATATGTTGAGATAATATCATGTGTTGCGCTTAGAAATATTTCAAAGTCGCTGCTGTAGTAAGATAAGCCGACAATTATAATTTGGTATCGTATATTACTATATCATATTAAAATAAAATGTATAATATAAATATACAAAATATAACTAGAAAATATGTAAATATGAATTTTGTAAACTAATACTAGGTCAAACACGTGCATATGGGTTTTCTGTGAGTTTGGTATAGATAAAAGATATACGAAATCGAAAACCGTATTACGCATAACCCACACACACATAGACGTGTACGAAAAGAGAGGAAAAAGTATAGATGAAAGATATATGATAATACAAGAGATATACAGCATCGTTTTCTTTTATTTCCCGTCGGGTTTTCGGCGAACCGAGCGGAAACTTTGGCTCTTCCTATTATTGTTATTATACCGAAAGTCATTTACCGGAAACAGACGACTTGTATATTACGCACACGCCCACACACGCGTTCACCCTTAGAATTGGATTGATCGCGTTACGGAAATGCACGCGCGCATATATGATATGTGTGTGTGTGTGCGTGTTTTCCATTTTCTTTTCGTAAAATATAGCGGGAAGAACAATTTCAACTATCATTCAATATCCCACAAGCACGCACACACATATATATATGCATTTAGATATGTGAATACAAATAATACATATAATACGAGCGCAGCAGGTGATATTATTATTATTGGCGTTATTCCGAACACGAACCGAACAATGATATATATGCATATGTATTTTTTTCAACGGATATATTATATTTTTTTTCATAAAAAACAAACGGTTCTTGTCGAACTTGAAATTAGTTTATAAACTACAAATGCTCGTATAATACGGAAGTTCGTTTTACCAGCGTCCCAAAGCGCAACGAAGAAACTTTGCGTTTGTACGATAAAATTGTTTTCAAAGATGGGGGATTCGACTATGTATATATAGCATACACGTCTCCATGTACACGGGCCGCCTTACGCTAGATAAATCTTTTGAACTTGGGGAACACGCATCCTAATAAAAAGCTATGTACTGTAAATAAATACTGTCTTTCAGCATTCTCAGTTTCTCTGAATAATTTTTTTTTTTTTTTGAATATATCCATCTCACCGCTTACCGGACTTACAAGGAAGTAAATACTGAACATATAGAAAATAATCGAAACATGTCATCTTAAAAGTTATAAATAAGAATAGGTATTGGATTGTTTGTGAGGGTTTAAAATTGTTTTAACCCATTCGACGTAGATTGTGTAGTTGAAAATAATATATTACAATGTGTTCAGACAGCGACGCGGTGTAGGTACTGCAAAATTCACTTTCATCATATATTTTACTTTTTTATTTGTAGCTATATCGAGAGTTTAAATAAGATTCAATAACAATTTAATATGTAATATATATATGTCGCATCCATTTAGCGCTCTGGCCCGTTTCGTGAAATGGATAAAAAATTTCATCCGGTTCGCGAAACGGAACTATTTTTTTTTTACACATCGTGTAATCACACGATGCGGATAAATTTGCACGAAACGGACATGGACTTTTAGGGCCGAGCTACACTACAGTGGTTTTAAAAAACGCTAAATGTAAACGCACTGCATAGAATATAGAGCTCGCCAAACCAGTGCGACAAAACGAAGCGTTACTGCGTGCGAAAACGCAAAACAGCAGTTGCACGCGGTAACGCGCGTTTTCGTCGCACTGGTTTGGCGTGCTTTATATTATGTATGCAGTGCGTTTTCAAGCGGCGTGTTTAATGTGCTGTGAAAACAGTGAGCGTTTTCGCCGCTCTTCAAAACTGCTCTACAGTGTGGGTCGGCCCTAAAAGTCCATGTCCGTTTCGTGCAAATTTATCCACATTGTGTAATTACACGATGTGTAAAAAAAAATAGTTCCGTAGTTCCGTTTCGCGAACCGGATGAAATTTCTATCTATTTCACGAAACGGGCCAGAACGCTAAATGGATGCGACGTATAAATATATAAATATGTGTGTGTGTGTGTGTGTGTAATATATAGTCAAAGTTTCCGTTATTCACCATCCTGTATATTATCGATTTTATAATATTAATTGATGATTTTCATTCGAGTAATGTATGTATAATGATGTATGTTTTAAACAACGTTTTATATTTATGTTAATATCATATTATGATTCATAACCCTATTTTATTGTTAGATCTTATGACTCATAATGGAGTTATGCGATATATTATTTTCTGTCAACGACGAGTAGAAAATAATACACTGTTGAAAAACAAATATACCTAAATGGTACAAGTTATATGTCTAGTGTTCCTGTGAAATGAAAAATATCACGTTTATTGGTCATCGCTTTTGTTTTTATTTAGAGTACCTATACATAATGTAGGGGCGTTTTTTCTTATTTCGTCGTAGACTTTTACAATGTATGTGTGTTTTAAATATTTTTTTCTCATCCGGTTCCCTATATATTACGTTATTATAATATTATACCTATATTATGTGCGTGTTTAAAACGATATATATTATTTATGCGCGTTTACCTCGTGGCAAGTCTTTTTTACCCCGAAGGCCTAAACCTAAGCCCTCACCCAAGCCACCCAACAAAAAAATATATAGATATAAATATAATGGTCAACATTTTATCCAAAGTTGTTTTGTTGCACGTATTGAAACAAATTTACATTTTACACCCATTCGTTACACACGACCATGTCTTCCTAAGCTAACGTGCCGCAGACGCCATAAAGTCAGCAAAAATATATAAACGTATAATATAAAATACTTATTATACATTATTCGTTGGTTGCGAAGCCCTAAGATGGTATTGTTTCAAAAACATTTAGCACAGATAGAAGATATTGTAATACCTACGGTTAACCAACTTTATTTAGGCTTTAGTATAGTATATATAGTTGAATAATGTATAGTATAAATAATAATAACACCTCTGGTGTTTAGCTTTATATAAATTATAAAATATATTAAATTAACGTTTAAATTTTTTTTTTTTTTTTAATTTTTAATTATAAGAACAAATGTAATACTAATAAAAGTAAAACGTAATATAAAATAGTATCTTAAGCGTTATCTTAATGTATTAAAATGCACGATGAAAGAATCATCACTTTATATCATTACACGATTAGGTGTATATTTAAAAAAAATTCAATTTCTATGCTATGTATAGAAGTGAGAAATATAGTGCTATATACATACTCTATTTCCAAATACTAGAACATAAAAACAATGTAAGACAGGGCATTGATTGAGTGTTATTTGTCTATGTTGAGAGTTATCGCAAAATATTATTTTCAATTGACAATGTTTGTGTGTTCACATAAAAAGAATGCAGTAAAATGTTTATTCTCGTAATCTCGTCCGTGACTGTTCTTATATTATATTATTGCATTGATATTGAGCAAAAACGTTTAGTATATTAATTCCAAGTGCGTAGTATAATATCGTAAACGTTTATATACAAAAATGTATTATGGACTTTCTTTCTATAAGTATTGAAACAAATTGTAATCGAACCAATTTGTTTGGAAATGTAAGATTTTAAAATGGGAAAAACTCAGTAGTATTATCTATAAAATAACGAAATACATGTACAATATACACGCTGTACGTCGTATACATTCGATTTTTAGACAGAAAAAATAAAAGTATACTCGTAGTATAATTTAATTGAAATTAAACTATCGTTTCACACAAATCTTTGTCGATTACTAGTTTGAAATACAATAGGCTTACAAAAATATATAGCAAAAGTGTGAGTTGTAAACATAATATTTTTTCAAAATCCTATGTAGGCCCTATATTGCTATTCAACGACGAATGGAAACTATCGGCGTACGAAAGTCTAATTTATACGGAGGTGTATTAAGTATTCATTAATCACGAGTGGTTGCTCCACCCATTCACACCGGGGAAAAAATGGTTCTGGTGCGGCATTTATATCTATAATAATAACGTACTCCCCATATGAACTGCGCAAGCCTACGTGTGACGTGTTTGTCGAATAGTTGTACGTGTGCCGATCGAAGGCTCGAAGAGGATCTCATAAATCGTAATGGTATGGTATCCAAGCGTGTTCACGTCGGACGAACTGCTGCAATAGTAATGCATTATATGCATGACATATATTATACAGTATGAAACACCGAGTTTTGCCGTTTTATCGTAAGCTTTAACGTTAAAAAAAAAAACACTGTTCGTCATAGGTACCCTGAGTATATTATATATCGGTTTTCTAGGAGAATAAGTCGGCGAGATTAATATAATAAGGCCTATAATGAGCAGCACACACATAATATTATATACTCGGAAATGAATTTTGTGCAGTCAAATAGATATTATTATTATTGCAGAAAAGTGGGCTATTTTAGGTACATATAATACGGCATTAGGAATGCTGCACCGCACGAAATCATATATTAGACCTATACATGTTGTATGTGTTCACGGAGGTGCAGTGGTATTACCGTTGTAGTTTACCTATATACCGGACGCGTCTGGCGGTTTTTAATAATCATAAGAGCGTTTGGCCGTTTCCGCTCAATAATATATATATATATATGTAGGTCCCAAGCGATTTTCGGTTGAACTTACGATATATATATATAATATATCAGTGTGTCGGACCG